>NC_038254.2:22486532-22593706 GCF_000004515.6 Glycine max
TCATCCAAAAATTGCTGTCGGTTAGCTTAAAGGTATTGTGTATGCTGGTTTTTAACGTTTGAAAATCACACCCGTTAGGTACTCGAATGGGAACTAGAGTGGAAGCTTGAAAGGAAACACCACTGTCGTTGTGAACAATGGATCCATTTGGAAAAATAAAACCTAATGTGGAGTTCACAACTGTCTGACTGCTTGTCTCTCCCAAGAATGCCATAGTTTTTTGTAAGAGTTGGGTTACGACTGAAACTTGTGGTTTTTTACAGTGTTAGGTTGTGTCATATATATAGATGAGTTTTAATATCAGTGCTGCATTTTTTAAAGATTAAAAATATGCATGCACATGCTTTCTGTATGTGTTGTCAACTACACCAATGACATGACATGTTTTAGCTTGCATCAGATCTGCATGTGTAGTCACGTTGTGCAAGGTCCTTTCACGCGCTTTATGTTAATGCAGACAACAATTTATCATACACATTTTTTCATAATGTGTTGTCAACTCAGACAACGATATATCATACATGTTTTTTTAGAATTAAGTAATAATTTTGTTGTGGACGTAACAAATATACAAAGACACATAAATGTGAATATCCAATTCAAAACGATCAGTCATTATAAATTACATGTTCAATCATCATTTATGTCAACATAGTCTCTCTTGAACATCACGAAGCTCTTGTAATGTTGCATTCTGCTAATATATGGATTTGGCCACGACTTCGCCTGCGGATGACAATTGCTAGACCATAACAATGCTACAGGCGATAAGGGACAATGTTCTTTTAAATAAAACTGTTGTACATGCGAAAAAAGTGTTAACTCAATCCTATAAAACTCATTGCATAAATATAAAAAAAAAACACTTCATATGTACAGTGTAACTCAACAAAATGATTGTCATACACATGACCGATACATATTATACGATGCAATGAAGAATTTTCCAGCGGTTGACTTCTAAGAGGAAAGAATGACATGTTTTGTTGTTTAGACAAGGATACAACGATTACGTTTTACCTTGATGCAATGACATGTCCCATGTCCGTTATATCCATCCACTTATCCATTGTCACCTGAATGAAACAAATATACACATCAAACTTAATTTCAAAGTAAAGTATTAAAAATCAAAAACATAAATTACATACCTTGGTTAACCCATCAACAAGTAGTGACATCCTTAATTCCTCAAATCTCTCCGTGCCACCAAAGTGCTTGATATAGTCTTCTGAGAAATTGGCAAGTTCTTTAAGCAAATGGTTGCGGACCACCGACCTAGAGTCTTCACCCATACCTAATAAACCGGCAACCGACCGATATTCATAGTTACCATCAGCTTTGACATCAACAATCTTATCAATGAAGTCATGCATAAATGGCTGAAACTGGTCCAACATGGGCATCATCATTCTTCGATTCGGTTGCTCAGAGGATGATGCAGTACGCCTCACCGACGAATTGCTATTTTGCATAGATTCAAAGGCATCTACATACTCCAAGTAAGATGGATCGCGCTTTGTTGACCTTGGGTTCCTACTCGTAGCTTTCTTCGGTGCCCCTTTTGTGTTAACCTTTTCTAGAGGAGGACACATCGAATTCTGATCAGGGTATGCAATTTCCCAAAGTTTAGTCTTCAGAGTAAACTTGCCACAAACATCAAGTTCTTCAAATCTTTTGGATATTGTTTCCATTACTTCCTTGATGCTCACCTCGGGCTCAAATAACCCTTGGTCTGAAAAACTTTGTCTCCTCCAGAACATATGGATTGAATCCAGTGGGATGCAACCACTAACATATTTGGATAGCTCATAAGCACAAGGAAGACCAAACGTGGTTCTCACCATGCAACCACAACTTAAGGGATTCTTGCCAGCATAGTCAACACGCTCTAATTCAGCAACAATCTGATTTAAAACATACCTTGAAACCATTCCAAGAAGCCTCCTGTATAAGGTTTTTTTGAACGCATGTCCAACGACATGCGTACTTGTTTCAAATGATGCTTTAATCTTCGTGTGCTGCAACGTAATCATGTTATTCATGGCATCCCACACACTGCATAAGTCTCCAAGGCTATTTTGTAATAGTCTTTTTAAAGACGAGTGAGCAAATTCAACCTTACATTTCAAATACGCAAATAAAAATAAACATATAAAATAATAAAATTCCATCAATTCATCAACGTTAATAGAAATAGTTGAACAGTTTCATACATGTTTGTTGTTGTGTTTCCTAAGTGCATCACCTTATTAGTCCAGGCGGAAACAAATTTTTCCTTGTGTGGTATTATCCATGTTTCCTTGACATAGTCAGCAAACATTGGCCAAGGTGCGCAAGCCATTTCAAACTTCTTCAAGCATTCATCAAACTGTTGTTCTGAAGGACAATCAGTCAGACATCCCCAGCAATCCATGACATAATCCCAAGCATTTTTTTGCACAATTAGTGCTTTACATTTGGTCTTCACATTCTTGTTTATGTGAAAGCTGCACAACAAATTTGTACAGTCAGGGAATACAGCCTTCATTGCATTCATCAATGCTTGGTATCTGTCAGTGACAATAACTCCAGGGAGGGTATCACGTTTTTAAAAAAAGGCCTCGAAAGCGTTGTAAAGCCCAAACCAAATTATTAACGCGTTCACCCTCCACATATGCAAAACTGGCAAAGAATGTCATCCCAGTCGGTGTCACCCCAACAAAATCGAGCAGTGGGAGTCTGTACCGGTTTGTTTTGTAGATGCTGTCTATCAAAAACACCAAATTACATGCGTTGACTAACTTCACTGCATCAAGGTGACATCAAAAGATATCACGAACCACGTCTTCATCCTTTATTCTGTGCCAATGAATATACTGATCACGTTCAAGAAGCTTTATCATATGTTGCATTTCAAGATCACTTCCTCTTATGGAAGAATGGAATGCACTTCTTGCATTGTATATCTGTTTAATGGTCGTAAAACTATTGGCATTGTGTTCCTTCAGAGTTAGCAGAATGTTTCTTGGCTTCACCATGGACTTCGTCATATCGGCAATAAGTGTTTTTTCAGCTTTAGTCAATCGCCCCGCATATAGATGTCCAACTAATGACTTAACCAATTCATGATTATGCACTCCACAAATCAACTTCACCATCCAGCCTTCTCCTCCAACCACTGGCTTGCAACGAAGCTTGAAGGGACACCCACATTTCCTAGTCCCAGTGTCTCTTCTGATAAATTCTTTTTTCGTACACCTATACTCACCACTCCTTTCACAGCCAATTAACACAAACATAGTCCTTCCTCTACTACCTATGTTTGTATTTGACCTTAAAATCACCGCCACAAATCCGTTTTCATGAGCAACGGATCGAGCCCACCGCAAAACATCCTCTCAACACTCAAACACCTACAAAGCAATCCACATAATTTAAGTTTTCTACTAGTATTCATTTTATTAAATCTGTGACAAACAATAACATTATAACCTGAGAAGTATTGAACGCATCCGAACAATCAACATGTTGTTCAATCACACCACTTGCATCTTCATTTTCATAATCCATATCCGCTTGTTTAGACATTATTTCATACATCCACTCATCTTCATCCATCTAACCAACCCAAACAAAAAATGACCATACAAACAAATTAATAATTTAAAAAAATGGAAACTAAATTCAAAAAACATCAAATTTTAAAAATAGTTACTCTTACGGATCAACTTGATTCGTAAGTAATCCATGCGTTTGCAACACAGCCACCACCTTCTGCGTACCTCGTTTGCCACCACCGACCACTACAACGCACCTTCACCTTCATTGCACCTAACCGTTCACAACGAACCAACGAACCGAAGAAAATGTCGCACGAAAACCACAAAAACACAGAAAAACAACGAACAAAAATGGTCGTTGTGTGAAGCGCAGGAAAAAAAGGCTTTTATAATGAAAAAAATGCCAGGGGCATTTTTGCCATTTATAAATTTTGCTGGGTGCACCAGCAAAAATGTTGGGTGCACCTAACAGCACTCGGAGCAATTGTACCCTCCGGATCATCAGGCCCATGGCCGTTAGAGCACTTGGCAATTGAGGTAATGGCCTTAGGCCCCTAATTTTTTAGGGCCTCAATTTTTATACTTTTTAAATAAATTATTTATTATTAATTTAAATTATTAGGTGATAAATTTTATCATGATATGATATAATTTACTACTATTAGTACGATTACAAATCTTAATATATAAATATGTATTATTGTAAATCATTTAAGTGTCATTTTATTATTTATTTAAAGAAATTAAAAAAATTATTCTATAACTGTTTTGGATCCTATCTATCTCTTCCGTAAATTTTTTTATTGAAATTAATTTAAAAAATATTATATTACTCGTAATTTATTTTTTTATTTTTTAAAAAGATATTGCAAGATGTGCATACAAAAACAATTACACTGTACTGAAAATTACATTATATCAAAAAATTATTTTTATTTTTCAAATTCATGAATTTTTTAAAAGTATTATTGGTAATACTTGCAACTATTATTGTAGCTAGAAATATTTTTTTTAAAGTGAAATTATCAAATCTTATATATGATTAACTATGTAAAAGAATAAACTGAATGAATTTGTAATATAGTATATTAAGATTGAAAGATTATAAATATTTAATCATTAAATTCTTATAAATAAGATTGTAGTTGACATAATAATAAAATTAAAAAACAATAAATTATTATAAATTAATATTTAAATATTCAGAAAAAAGATTTAAATGCAAATTTTTGCCTAAAGCCTCATCACTTCTAGACACTGCCTTAATTGGGCCATGTGCCGACCAAGTGATTACAACCGTTGAGTGTACCTCTAGGTTGACCATTGATCAAACATTGCATCCTTTGATCATTTTCTAGCCTCTTCACCCCACTGAGCTTGAGATTGAGGGATTGCGTATTCTTTGGATCATCTTCTAACCAATCACCACTCTAGACATGGCTCAGTGATCGACTAATCCGATCCTTGGTTATGCGAGGAAAATGTGTCCTTTTACCTAATGTGTACATTTTCCATGTAAACACTTAGGCCATTCCTTCAAAGATCACAAAACATCATCGAATTGTAAAGCACCCCAAGAATCCAAATTTCCAAAGAATAACAAAATTTGGTGGTTTTCAATTGATACTTTTTATAATTTACAAAAGGTCTTTTGGTATTAAAATACATAAAATTTTGATAGATTATCTTGGTGCTTATTGGTTTAATTTATTTGATTGGGTTTGGTTTTTTTTTTATGTTATTAGTGTTTCATTCATGTTTGTTAGATATGTGAAGAAAAGCTAGTTGGGAGGACATGAAACTATAATCAATTAGTTATTAAAAGATTGAAAAAATTGTATTGTTTTTACTTTTCTTTATCCAAACCTTATCACTCACCCTCTTTAATTCTTAATTAATATAAGGCAATTAAAACATAATTATACATACCAAAAAAAGTAGGTAAATTAGTTAGTTTTATTGGTTTTTTTTAAAAAATATTGCTAATGTACCAATTTTATCCCTATTAATAATCATTAATTGTGTAGGGGTGATGTGAAAACATTAAACTCTAAGAGCATTAAGCACCACTATCAATAAATCATGTGAAAACATTTAATAAGGGTAAAATTATGTCTTGTAAAAGTTCCTTCTAAATTATGTCTTGTATTAAGGACCAGTTGGAGTATTTGGTATCTTTTTCATTATTTGTTATCTTTTACATTGGCTCTTGTAATTCTGATTTTTTTAAAAAAATTCAAGCCTTTTCAAATTTTATAAATCCACAAAGTTCTTTTAAATATATAAATTTTTATGATATAATTTCATTAAAATCCAAACTACTCCATAGAGTCTTTTCAAATCTTAAAGTTCTTTCAAATTTTATAAATCCATCAAGTTATTTCAAATCTAATAAATTCTTCTGATATAAAGCTACTAAAATTCAAATTATAAAATCTTTATTGTAAAAGCTTTTTAAAAAAAATCTTATAAGTTAGTACATACCTAAATAGTTCTTTAAAATGACTATTTTATGCTTAAATAATCTTTAGAAATTTCAACTCAATAACCCCTAAAGTCATGATATTCAATTAAAACTATCAATTATTTTAAAAGAGAATGTCAACATTTGTGATATTCAATTGAGACTTTTCACAACTAATAAAAAGGTATTCTTCTATTAAAAAATATATAAATTTTGATTAATTATTTTCTAGAGTGAATTTTGTGTCAATTCTTTAGTACGATGTATAAATTCTAGACTCATCCAACAATTTCACCAAAACTTTCCTCATTTCTGTTGAAACATACTTAATATGAAGTTTTGATGATGTCACAAGATAAGCGTTTCTCAAGTTTAATCCAAGTTAAGAACTCAGAAATTCAAGATAAATGAAGAAGTTAGTCCTTAAGAGTCTTAGAAAGCATTCTCTAATTGATGATGCAAAGGTTTGGCCAAAGGAAGGTTTTTGAAATTTTAAAATATGGTATTTACTCTCTGGTAATCAAATTACCAGAGGATGTAATCGATTACCAGTGGCCAAAGTAGTTTCTGAAATGTTCTTAAAATTTTTGAATTTGATTTTAAAAGCATGTAATCAATTACAGCTTGTAATCGATTTTAAAAGCATGTAATCGATTACCAGAAGTTTTGAACGTTTTATAACTGTCTCTAGAAGTTTGAATTTAAATTTCAAAGCCTGTAATCGATTACAGCTTGTGTGTAATCGATTACCAGACATTAAAATTCAAATTTCAAATATCAAGAGTCACAACTCTTCAAAAAATAACTCTTTCAGAAAATAACTTCCAAGAGTCACAACTCTTCAAAAAATAACTCTCAAGAGTCATATTTGTTCAAGAGATTTTTGAATGACCATCGAAGGCCTATAAATAAGTGACTTGGGACACAAAATTAAAAAGAGAGTTTTTCTGAACCGAAATATATTTTCCTCTCAAAAAGATTCCTTAGTCAAACACTTGTATATTCAATAAGGAATCTTGATTGATTTTCAATTGTAATATCATTCTCTTAAAGAAAGAAACTTCTTCTTCTTCCTATTCGAAGAGATTGATTAAGGGACCGAAGGTCTCTTAAGTTGTAAGGATTTCTAAACACATGGGAAGGGTTGTCCCTATGTGATTCAGACTTTGTAAAAGACATTTTACAAGAGAGTGAAAATCTCAAGCGGGTTGCTTAGGGATTGGACGTAAGCACAGGGCGTGACCGAACCAGTATAAAAACTGAGTTTGCATTCTCTCTTCCCTTAAACTTCTTTTATTTATTGCTATTTATCTTTTTCTTTAAAGAAGTTTATTTTGAATTGTCTTTTGAGTAATTCATATTAATGGGGCATTGTTAATCCAAGGAGAGAGTGAAATTTTTAATTGGGGAATAGTTTTTTTTTTATCTTATTTCAACCCCCCTTCTTAAGATAACTGAGACCGTTTGTCTAACAGTTTTTCATCACACGTATTGCCACAGTAGTTAGTCATTTCTTCCTATGCTACATGCCTTCTATGCAATCAAGTAAGATACCTTTCTACTTTGCCTTTAATCAACTTTGTTTGTGCGAAGTGATGGTGTGCATCACTAAAAAGACAATGTAAAAAACACATGAAAATATTTGGACATTTATCCATTTTGTGATCAATTAAAATGCATAAAGACTATTTTTTTTACATAAGCGACTTAACAACCCAAACTAAAAGCCTCTAAAGAAAGCAACAATGAAAGCATTCGTAAGCAAAGAAAGTTGAATGCATACTGGAGGAACATCAAAAACTTGGACTCCATGATCCACACTTAAACTCTTTTTTCGCAAGAGAATCTGCGACCTGATTAAATTCTCTCAGCACATGATCACAAGCCCAAAGATCAATTCCCTCTGCCATGTCTACAACCTCATTGGATAAATGTTGCCACTTGTGGAAGCAAATCCTGGCCACAATGATACTTTGCACTCATCACTTGGACCCATAACTTGCCTTTTTCAATACACAACTTCCAACAATTCTTCATTAAGATAAGGAATTCAGATTCCTAGCACCCCGAATTCCCAAACCCGCTTCCACTTTTGGCATACACATAACTAGACAAGTTACTACATGCACCTTTGGGGTTTGATCAGTATCACCCCATAAGAATCCATGACATTTCTTGTCCAAGTCATCACACAAACTGCGAAGGAGGAGATATGCAATACCAAACCAAATCAATGGAGGACTGTGGGAGACCAAGATCTAAAAGAGTATTCTAAACAAATTCCCAGTTAAGTCTATTGTATGCTTTCTTGAGATCTATTTTAAGAACCATCTAGCATGTCTTCCCTTTCCTGCATCTCATGCAGTGTATGACCTCCTGATCGATGATGATATTATTGTTGGCTTGCCTTTGTGGAACAAACCTACATTGATTTGGTCCCCCAGCTCATCCATAGAAGATTTTAAATGATGCACAAGAATCTTTGTATGAACTTTATAAGAAACATTACAAAGACCTATCGGGCGCATATACTTTAGGGAAACCATATTGTCTACCTTTAGAAAAGTACTCTTAGAAAATAGTTATTCTACGTCGGTTAAAAGACAATTTCTATGACAGTTATTAACTGTCGTCGTAAGACATTGTAGAAAGTCTTTACTTTCCATGAAGGTTCCATAAAAACCATCTTAGAAAAAGATACCCTTCTAAGATGATTTTTAGCTATGACAGTTCTCTTTTTCAGAGAACCGTCTTAGAATGTATTTTTTTTAAAAAAAAATAAATATATTTGAGGATTCTAAGATGATTTTTTTATATACATTCTAAGACGGTTTTTCAAAGAACCGTCTTAGAATGTGTTTTTTTTAAAAAAAAAATTAAAAATTTCATATACATTTCTTGCCATCAATCTCAGATTTGTATTCCTAGCCACATGTTATTATATTTTGAAATAATACTAATAATAGAACTAATAATAATTATTATTATTAAGACAAATTGTTAAGACAAAAGAACATTGGTATAACTCTTAAAATGAGAATGTGATTTTATCAGATGTTGAATTTCCTAGACTCTCTCTATAATAAATATCAAATGTTACATTAAGAGTTTATGACGAACCAAACAGAGAAATTAACGAATTCATTAGCTTAAAAGTAGTAAAAGAACATGCTATAAACTATAAACACTTATCAAATGAACCTCACAACTATTCCTTTAATATGGCCTTAATGAGATCTCACCATCCTTTACCTATTAACCAAAGTTAGTCAAGTGTCAAAATCACCTTGTAACCTTTGGGTGCAGATGTCGTTATAGTGATCAACTCTCGGGACTCCAACTCCAAGCATTTCAAGAGTGGAATGTATCTTCCACTCAAATCCCATACATTATACATAGCAATTAAAACAAGAGCATACCCAAATGAGTCATGAGTGATTCTTCAAAACAATCATAATAGTTGTAGAATTAACAGACGTTTAGGCAGCAGTTCATCTTCCCATCAAATCATTACTAAGTATTGACCAAATAATTTTTGGATAGATGCTCAAGCATTAAGAAGTAAAACTCTAAAGATTCATACCTTTTCCCATGACATCAATTTGCAAAGAGTCAAGTGTAATTATGCCATCAACCAATGGAAGTAGCTCAAACTTAATGGTGGTTGTGGATTGAGATGGAATACATCTGATGCGGCCAATACATGGTTTCAAATTAATCAGTGTTAGTTTTAACAAAGTCATAGAAATAACAAAGTCAAAGTTAGATCTTCAGAGTTAAAACCTAATAAATAAGAAACAATTAAACTGATCAAATTGTAATTTAAGTAGGAAAAATATTGAAAACAAACTAAATATGAGCTCCAATGCAAGACCCTAGCTCAACATAGTCAATAGTAAAACATATATTGACCTGCATAGGAAGTTGAGAATTTCTTTCCAACTCTCGTGACATCTCAGATGCAACAGAGATTATAATATCCCTCGATGAACATGGTCACCAACTGGTTGCTTGCTTAAAGAATAATCTTGATGTTGTATTAAGAATAAAAACAAGGAGAAAACAACTAATTAACACCTTAGATTAAGATAATATACTAACAAACCAAGGAGACAAAAAAACTTACCTGTATAATTGCATATTGATCGTCAATTGAAGCAATCTTTGTTCTGTCGGGACTCTTAGAGGAAATACTTGATTTTGCTGAGTTTGGAGATTGCACCTTTGAAAACTAAGAGCTTTCATCCGGAGCCTTTAAATTCTTTGACATAGAAGTTGCAGGTTTAAGGATAAAAGAATGTTCTTCACCTCTCCTATAATTAGAAACTTCTAGTTAGACGTGATGATGATTAGAGCTAATTACATGAATGATATACCGAATTCTGAATTTCACCAACTAGTATTGAATATTTTCTGTCATTCTTTAACAATTAATCAGATTGATTTAAACTCAAAAAAGATACAAACTCATACACTCCACAAGAAAGGATGAAGCACGGGACTGGCAGGATTCAATCCCTTCCCTTACATAACCAAAAGTTAAAAATACATTTCCCCCAAATCTGCAAGGGCAGGGGAAGTTTATTCTA
The DNA here is from genome assembly GCF_000004515.6 of Glycine max. Lineage (NCBI taxonomy): Eukaryota > Viridiplantae > Streptophyta > Magnoliopsida > Fabales > Fabaceae > Glycine > Glycine max. The sequence continues at coordinate 22,497,128 of NC_038254.2, forward strand.
TTGCTAAACATTAAAATATTTCACAGTATTATCTTTGTCGTAACCTTTACTTTCTAACATGCCATTCCTATGTTCTCCAACAATTCACCATTCAGTTGGTCAATAAGAAAACTAAGTAAATTCAATTACAATAGTGTAATACACATTAGTCTAAATTTAATAAATACAGATATATCACAGGACTGTTATTAAGTTGTCACTTGTTTGTGATGCACCAACAATTTCCCCCCTCCTGTGCAGGGTTGGGTTGGGTCAGCACAAGCATACATAATTGAATAGCTAGGGGCACATGCAACATGGTATTTTATAGGATTATTAAAATCTTTTAAATAAAATTCAAAGGTAACAATGAAATATTACATTTCTACTCTTCCAAAACAAGATTCTCCCATTCCTAAACCTACAATTATATCCTATATAACAATTAAAAAGTAAATAACTATAAATTATTATTAATATATTCTGATTAATTATTATTTTTAATTCACGTTAATCATCTTAGCTTATATTTTTATTTAATATTTTTATGACACTGCCTTTTTATTACATTAACTATTTTATCTGATAATTTCCTCCCAACTTACATGGCGTAAGGCTGGGGATAGAGGTGTTTAAAACTAAACCAATCCATTTTGAATTTTCAAACAGGTAAAAATTTAAAATTGATACAGTTGCAAAATAAAAAGTAACCACATTTTATGGAAAATTAGTTTTCAGTTCCTAAAGTAAAAAATTAATAAAACTAAACCACACATTATTTTCATAAATTAAAAGATTTTAAGCTATGGGATATTCAACCAGTTACATTATTTTCGGGTATATTTGTCAGCAAAGACACTTTTTGGATGGTGTTTGAAAGCCCCAATCAGGTTTGATAAACATTATTCTGAAGAAGAAAACTTAAATATATTGTATGTTACTTACTCCTTCCCTTGCAAGCAGGTCCAGAGATGGGGGATCAATTCCTTTTTGGTTGATGACAACAAAATTGCTATCATTACCGGAACAAACCTGCAAACACACAAGTATGATGAAGGTATTTAGTCAAGAGCAGTGAAATAAAATTGTTCTTATTATGTCAGCATAACACAGACCGAATTTTAGACCAGCCAAAAGTAAAAATCAATACATAAAAGAGAAAATATTTCCTACCTTATTCTTCAGTTCAATGATTCTTGTGACTTTTTCATCAACCTGCCGTCTTTCAGCTGCAACCATAGCTTCTCTCTGTTCCGCACTTGAGTAGAAAAATCCTGAGTTTACTTCACTGAGGAGAAAATATTGACTTCATTAGTCTCACGTACTACAGCAGCGAAACTATCCAAGGACTTGGAAGATTATGGTATCCTTCTTATGCCAATGGGCTCATCAAGGTTGATCTTATTTGCGCTCTTACTATTTTTTTAATTAATCTGCAATTAACTAATTAATATAGATGGGAAATTAAAATTATTATAAACATACTCCACTACTAGAAAAAGGTTGTGTTTTGCCTAGTTTTTCTAAGCTATGCCAAACACAATTTCCATGAAACCCTAAAACTTAAAAGTAGCTTTATTTTTTATGAAGCAAGTCACAAAAAAGAGCCTTCTACAAAAGGCTAATTGGAGGAACTTCTTTTAAGGAAAAGAGAAAAAAAAACAAAACAAAGAAACTGAGCCAAACATTGCTAGTCTCTCCTACAAAATGAACAACTCAGCACTCATCTAAAATTATAAAAATTTCTGCAGCAGCCATAAATTTTCAAGGCTCCAGCTACTCATAGGGAAATTACACCAACTACAACTTGTAGGCAATGACAATTCATGAAGTAAACTTCTGCAGATTCCACCTCAGTGTATCTTCATTAGCTTGGACTTACAATATAGCCCCAACATTTTAAATAGTTAAAGATTTGTGCATACATGTAATTATTTAATGTTAAGCCTCAACTAACAGGCACCACAACAACTTAGCAAGAGAGTATAATAATGCGTTTAAGACTTGCACAAGATGGAACAAAATTAGAAGAAACTAATAAGAGACAGTAAGACATCTATCCCTAGCCCTCATAACAACTATTAGCTGCACTAAAAAAGAAATCTTTGGCCATTGCATTTTTGTTTTTATTATTTTGCGAAAAATAATCAACTTTTTTTTTCACCTAAAACTCTTCCAAGGAGCTTTTGGTTATAAGCTTTTTGAAGTACAAAATAATCTAATTCAAACACATACTACAATCAAATGATGACATTCCATACCTTGAAGACCTTGCAGAATTGTCTTGAATTCTATTACACAGTAAAACTAGGATTGGCTCAATAAATTATACACATGTAACAATACTGCATCCCCTGTTCCATACATAGTTACTGAAAAATTAAAACCATACTACCGAGTAGTTCTAAAAGATGCAATTAATGAGATAACACGATATACATGGTCCAAGGGTGCTCCCAATTACACAAATTAATATAACATGCTAGAATTCGCACTCGAGCCTACCTTTGTTCTTCTATGTCTTCAGTGACTACTATGCAGCAGAGGAAAAAGGAGAAAAAGACCTGACAAAGTATATGTGACTGGACCATGGTTCTAAATTGCAGCCGAAATATTGCTGTTGAGTGTTGTCCGCAACCGCAATAGTCCGCAATTGCAGTGTGAATTTCAATCACATGAAATTCCGCAACGCATCTGCTGCCACCTAGCCACAATAGAACCGTATTGGAGCAACAACGGAACCTTAGCACCATTCTATTCCACTTTTTTGTCAAAAAAAAAAAAAGATAAAGATTTAGATTTCAATCTTCTATTCTATCTTACGATGCCCAAGACCGCTACTGCAATTTAGAACGATGGACTGGACTCATCTCTAAACCAATTGATTTTCAGAGTTAAAATAATATTTTGGGCAAATTCAAAGTGTTTATATGTTGAACACATGATATAAAACTTGATAGGACAAGGTCATATCAATTCTCACCTGAAAAAGAGCAAGAGCATTGCACACTCGAGTTAATTGTGCTGGAGTAAGATTTCGAGGTGAAATAACAGGGAATATTGAAACTATTTCCTGGAAGAAGAAAAAAATCCTAGTGAGTGGTGGGAACAAAGGTCAAAGAAGCACCTCTTCATTGAGAAAAAAAAATTAGGAGCATGTTTAATTCTCTCTTTTTATAATAAGAAATTACACTACTCAACAATGATTTTATCATCTAAAATCTACTAAGTTTTGAAAATTGTTTCTAAAACAAACCAAAATGCATCAAAGGACAACCAAATTTTCAAGACTATACATAAAACTCCAGGATTTGAAACAAACAAGGTATTCAAGAAACAAAATATTAGTCAGTATTTATGGGGATATTCATTCATAAAAAATATAAAAGACAAGAAAGAATAAATAAAGCAAAAGAAAGCCAAGAGTGACAAAAGGAATATGTAATAATACCTGTAAAAGTGCTGCCATGGTACCAAAAGAATTCCACAATAATGGAGCAAGATCCTGAAATAACTCTTCTAAAATATATAGAATATTAACCGTGTGAGCCTTGAAACGACGACGCATGAATACATGCATGAGATATAGCATATGGAATAATGCGGCATTTTTAGTGGGGTGTTATACAATACTTAGTTGGACTATTAAAATGACGCACGAGAGTGGAAAAACGATGAAAGGTAAGTACTACCTTAGAGAGTTCATGGAGAGCGTTTTCTCGGAGATCGGGGTTGCTGAGTTTGAGAATGAGGTGTTCCACAAACACCATCCCGTTACGATCCTTGCCGGTGGCAGAAGGAGCTCCAAACAACATGTCGCTTGTCGGGTCTTTTTCTCCTTTGTTGGTGGCTATTTTCCCTCTCCGACCACCACTAACGAGAAATCCAAGAGTCTAAGAATTGTTGCGCAAAGAGGGTTATCTGAAATTGAAAAGGGGTAATGGGTTGTGCAAGTGTAGGGTTTCACTTTCAGCATTGTAGTATGTGTGGTGGCCGTTACCAATAGAAGCACAGAACACTTTGAGGAGGCAATGGATGGGACCGAGGAATGTTGGCCATTGGTGAGGCATTTGAGAAAGGGAAGTCAAGGAGTGTGAGGAGGCATTTTAGGGTTTCCAACAGGTACGCTTATGTGTTTATTTAATTAAAAATAATGGAAAATATTTTAAGATGATTTTTACTGTCTTCAAATGATAGTCTTTTAAGACGGTTTTGTAAAATCGTCTTAGAATGACAATCTTCAAAGATTGAGAAAATCCATATTTACAAAATTGCTATTGCCTTATATATTAAGACGGTTCTTAAGGAACCATTGTCGTTTCGTTGTTGTAGAAAATACCTTTTTCAGTAGCGAATCCTCCCAGGATGATCCTCAAAATCATGAATCAACTTACAAAGGGAAGGCTTAACCATATTACTTGGTGTTTGATAAAATATAGCTTCAAATCCATCTAGCCTCAAGGGCTTAAAGCCCCCCATCCAACAAATGACTTCAAAGATCTCTCCATTTTCAATAGGGGCACCAATTCTTAGCATATCCTGGTTGTCCAACATAGGAAAACAGTCGTAAGCTCAAAAGGACAAATATCATCAGGATTGTGAAACAATATCTTATAGAAATCTATCACCATTGTCTCTAACTGGCCCTTATCTGAAATCCAATTGCATTGACTAACCTGAAGCATCTCCACCTTGTTCCTACGTCCGCCAATGATGGTTGTCCCATGGAAATACCTTATATTCTTATCACCTAGGTATAACCACTTACATCTAGATTTTTGGGACTATAGTAGCCCCTCCCTCACAAGAATTTGTCCAAGCTCAGACCATAACTCCTTCTGAAGTTCCTCTAAGTAGGAATTAGGTCCTTCTTGGAGTTTCTTCACAATTCCATTTAACCTTCTTCGAAGATCCTTCTTCTTATGAAAAATATCGTCAAAGACATTTGTGTTCTAGTCTTTCAAGGAGTTTTTCAAATGATACACCTGCTGATTCAACCCTTCACAAGAATTTCATTCTTTTTAGACTAACTCCCCAAAATTATCATGAGTTAACCACACTGATTCAAAGCAATAAGGTTGACCATTACCAACTTTATGGTTGATCTTCAAACGTAGAAGTAAAGGGAAATGGTCAAACTTTAAAGGATGCAAAGTAGAGGTTAGCTTCATTAAATTTAATATGCTAATTCAATGTTGCTAGCCCTCAATCCAATCGCTTTAAAACCTGCCCTCTCATCCATATAAAAGGAGCTCCATTATACGCAAATCCACGAGATAGGTTTCCTGCACAAATTTTTGAAAAGCATTATCACCTCTTGATGAAACCCTAAGAGATCCTTTTTTCCTCTCACAGTCCTTTAGAGCAATGTTAAAATCACCCATTAAACACTGTGTTTCTTGAACATTCTACGTAATGCTCAAAAGGTTCCTCCAAAGCTCAATACGATGTTGACTATGTGGGCTGACATACACAAAATTTAGTAACCTAGACTCAATTCCTCTACAAACTCTAAAGTGAATAAATTGGTTAGACTCCTCAAGCACAGTTAAAACCCATAAAAAGCTATCCCACAAGCACTAGATTCTTCTAGCATGCCCTTGCACTTCAACAGAATGGGATTTATCAAGTACCAACCTCCTCTTGATCCTTGAAGCCTGAACACCCCTATTGTATGTCTCCATCAAACATAAAATACCATCACTATGTTCTTTAACAAGGTCATTAACAAGACCTACGACTCCCTTACCACCAACCCCTTAATATTTCCAACTTAGAATATTCATTAAGAACTGTTGAGGGGGTTGGGAACTAACTCCTTGGGATCAAGGGATGTATAGGCCTCAACCATGCAAAATCATAGACCTAGACAAGAGGAGAGATAACCCACTCTTCAAGAAACCATGCTTTAGTATATAATCTAGAATGATCAAAGACTGAAGTAGGTGGCGTCCCAATTGGTTAGTATACAATCTCTCTTGTCAAAAAGGCAATCAAGCATCCTTCCTTCATAGGCAGAACCTAATCCTAAGGAGGAAGTGAATGTTTTAAGTACCAGGAGTGGACAACCTATGACAAAGCTAAAAAAGAAGGAGAAAGCCACTCCACCACAAGGAAAAAGAGGCTCTTAGTGAAGAGACCTAAGAGGCAAACAAGGAGGGTGAGAAGAAGGTACTAACACCTTCTCAGGTAAGTGTTCCTTTTCCTCAAAGATTGAAAGACAAGAGTGAGGATGGACAGTTTGCTAATTTGTTGAGATGCTTAAAAGGGTGCATATTAATATCCCTTTCGTTGAAGCAAATGATTAAATGATAAAGTACACTAAATATTTAAAAGAAATTCTTTCAAATAAAAGAAAGTTGGCGGATTTTGCTACAATTGGTCTCAATGAAGAAGGCTCTGCTATAGTTTTAAGGAAGTTAACATCTAAGCTTAGTGATCCAGGGAGTTTTTCAGTCCCTTGTTCTATGGCAACTTCCAAATTGATAGAGCTTTATGTGATCTGGGTACTAGCATTAATCCAATGCATTAATTTGTCTATAAGAAGTTGGGGTTACAAAAACCCCAATCCACTAACATTTCTCATTTTCTGGTAGACAAGACTCTTATCTGAGAGGAATAATGGAAAATATGTTGGTTAAAGTTAGAAAATTCATTTTTCCAACCTATTTTGTGATTCTAGACATGGAGGAGGATGAAAAAAGTCCCAATTATTTTTAGATGACCCTTCCTCTACATAGGAAGGGTTTTGATTGATCGCCAATAAGGGAAAATAATTTGAAGGTTTGGTGATGAGGAGGAAGTTTTTAAAGTGTTTGATCCAACAATTAGTTCCTCCTCCTCTAAATGTGATTTTGTGTAAGCCACCAACAAGATGAAAACTATAGTGGCTAAGCCTCACCCAAGTGTGGGGAAGGGAGATCCTCCAAGGAAGAAAATCATTCGAAAAGACCCTAGATGGAGTAAGAAAAGGGAGATAACATCACCATTAAAGCTCTTGGCTATGGAGTGGATGATTATACTAGAAGACCAATGCAAAAAGAAAAATCACCCTGTTCGAGGGTGGTTATTTTCTTCCATTTTTCATCCGTCAGGCTCGAGATGTTAAACAAGTGCTTCTTAGGAGGCAACCTTATTTATGTTACGATGTTTCCTTATCCTAGTCTTTTATTTTCTGTTTTGTTTTAGTACATTATCAATTTTCAGTACATTTATCCTTTTCATGCATTTTTCATTTTTTTAGATGCATTGAGGACACTACACTATATAAGTGTGGAGAGGGGTATCATTGCTCCCCCAACTTTGAACTCTGTGTGATATATGTGAATTCTTGCATTATTCTAGTTCCACCACTATGTAAAAAAATCTTGCTCTTGTGTTTAGAATTTTTTGTTTTCAGTTATTTCCTTGATAAAAATAAAATAAATTTGTGTGAGTATTGGGGTAATTGGAGTTTTCTTCAGGGAACATTAGCATGAATGATTGTGAACTATTATTAGAGCTACCTTCAGAAATATGAGTATTTAGCTTTGATTCTTTTAGTGTGGGTGAAGTGATCCTTTCATTACCATTGTTCTATTCTCTATTTTGACATACATATCCTTGAATAAATTCTAAAATTTTTGAAAAGATGAGACTTTTTTATGATTAGTTTTTCCCCTAGTTGACCACATTAAGCTTGAATGTTTATTTCTTTTTGGTCCTTGAACTATATTGTGTGAATTATTAATGCGAGGAAAAAAGGGGGAACTAATACACATTGTGTAATACCCCATTTTTTGTAAAATAAATTAAAAAGGATTTTTTATTTAAAAATAAATAGAGTTTTAGAAAAATGATGAGTTTTTTATAATTAAATAAATAAGGAGAAGTAGATTTATTAATTAAAATAATGGTTTGAAAGAAAATAAAAAAGATATTTTATTTATTCATTTTATAGGAAATAAAATAGATTTCATGTTTATAAAATAAAAAAATAGAGTAAATAATAGGGCGAGAGTACCCTAACTATAAATAGAGACACGAGTTAGGTTAGTTTTCAGACTGATGATACATCCCTATGTGACACCCTCTATCCTCACAAATATAAATAAGTAATAAAAGGAAATAAAATCATACAAAATTCATTTAAAAGTTTTTAAACACATAATAATAAAAGGAAAGAAAATCATGCGGAATTAATTAATTATTTTTAAAACACATTTAATTTAAATTAATTCAAAAGAGTAAAAGATTCACATCCACTTAGTGAAATCATAGTAGAAATTGTTCGAATAAAAGATAAAGTTATCCCAGCTCAAAATAAGGTCGTCCAATTTGAATAAATATAAAAAAAACTAAAACAGAAAACATAACACAATTATATCATTCACGAAATTATAACATATGAAGTAAAATTCTATGTCCCGATGTCACATTTATCAGAGCATATTCCTATCACAGCCTAAGTCTCTCTATCTCCAGCATGGAACTCATCATATGCTAGTTCACATGAAACAAAATGGCAATCAGCCCAAACACAAACACACACTAGGAGTGAGTTATCATATTTCTAAATAAAATACAGATAAATAAAAGCATAATTAAAAATACATTATACAACTATTTATAACATAACTCAACTTAATTCAATTCATGTTATTTCAACACTTTATCATTTAAATTTCATATTTCAATCACCCATCACATTATCCATGAATCACCCACTCAATCAAGGCATAACAACACTCGCTGATTTCATAATAAACAATTCACATGTGTTATGCAACAATTATACTAAGACTCAAGTCTGTATGCAATGTGGTACCATATTAGTGAAAAACCATACTAGGACACTTAGGAGTACATAACAAAACACACCACACAATGGGTATGTCAGGTCATTCTCACTAAGTAAAATCATAAGGTGACCAGTCAGGATTACTCTGTTTTGCGAAAATGCTCCAACCATATGGGGTCAACACAGGCTTAAAAGAGCACTCAAACCGAGTGTCTTTACCCCCAAGGCCTAGACTTTAAAGAATCCGTTTGGGTCTCACCTTTCTGATTCAGGTCCAACCCCTAAAACAATTTTTGCACGCAGACATTGTTCATGAATTATACAATACCCACGACCTTACACTTATATTTCAAACACATTTAACATGTTGCACTATAGTTTAACCCTTTAGGATGCTAACTAGGAATCCTATATTTTTCCTTTAACACTACGCATAAAAAAATTTCTCAAGGTAAACATTGGTCGGGTTATTGTATAACTCATAACTCACAACACAAGTAATATCACTTCAAGTATTAATCATACACTTATTCACAACCATATCTCATATCTACAATTTAATATCTCACGATTTAACTAATTACAAGATATACTTAACAATTAGATAAAAAATGTATAATAATAATAACATAACACATCTAACTTCGAGGCTTATAAATATATTTACATGTAACAAATATATATAACACACCACCATACAATTACATGCAATAATAAGTATATATATATATATATATATATGTATATGTATATTATATTATATTATATATCACTAGATAAATATTATGTGCATATCGATGCATAAAGAAAACATTAATTAAATTTATAAGAAAACAGATGTATTATAAATATTAATATGCATATATAAGTAATTAACGTACTAAAAATATTAACATAAATACATTAAAATCTTATTAAGTATATGTATATAAATGTATTAACATAACGTTAAAATACTAACATAATTATATTAATTATATATATAAATTATATTAATGTAAACAAAATTAATATATACATATTAACGTAAACCTACATTATCATAAAATATTAAAATATTAACATAAATGTACATTAATATAAATATATTAAAATATTAACGTAAAGTTGTTTCCTTCTCAACTATAATTCAACTTGGTGGACACACCTAATAATCACCTGCTATAAGTCCGGCAAGATAAATGTTTTTTCCCGTGTCCATGCAGTTGCCAAGTGTACAATTCATAAAACTTACAATTACTTTTACTATAATGTAACCATATTAAAATGTTAACGTACATTAATATATTAAATATATTATTGTAATATTCAAATTTACTAACATAATTACATTAAACATACATATAAATTATATTAACATAAACATAATTAATTTATATATATTAACGACAACGTACATTAACATGATATATTAAAATATTAACATAAATATCCATTAATATAAATATATTAAAATATTAACGTAACGTACATAATATATATTAATATAAAATAATAACTATCAAACATATCATTAAATAAATATAATATTTTTATAATGAATCAAAAATTTATATACTTATATTAATTTGCATGGAAAACATGTATACCTATATTCTAAATATATTTCAAGGAAGTCACACATTAAGGAAATGCCTAATTACAATGTGAATAAACCTTCAATCAATTTCTTCAAATGATTTTAGTCAATTCAATTATCCAATAACCTCTGCACATATGAATTTCATGGTGAGAAGTCACATACGTGGAAGAAAATATAAAGTTTGTGAAATAAAAGTGTCAATATATGTAGTGTATATACTGGGGCATCAAAAATTTAAAAAAAGAAAAAAAAAAGAATCAACAAGATTGAAAGGTCAATATATTTTGTATAAACAAAATCACTACCACACAATTTTTATGCTCATTATAAAGAATCCTAATGCCCACGGTATATACTTAACACAAGAACACATCAATTTTACAACAAATTCGCATCAGAACACCAATTGGTCCATCAAACACACTCAATCCGCGATTAAAATAAAACAAAACATAATTGAACTTCATAAAACATCCCAAAATAACCCAAAAATTGATCCTCTAAGAATCCCTACACATGTTCATTCTAACCCTGAAGCATGAGTAACTCATCCCTTACCTCGATGTAGTCTCTCAAGCATTCCCGTTAGCAATGGTGGCGTTTCTGGTGCTCTCTAGAGCTCCTCCTACGGCTGCTCTGTTAGGGTTCTTGTGCATCAGAGAAAAAGAAAGAAATAGAATGTGTGTTTTGTAAAAGCTGCTCTAGGTTAAAAGTTAATTTATACAGTAAGGGAACTTATGACCTAAATAATTTTATTTATTTATTTATTTATTAAAATGGAAAACTCAAAAGGCACGTCTTTTACGCCCTACACTTTTTGTTGCTCTCAAATTCGTTTTTCTTTCTCCCCCTCCCAAAACCCTTTCTTTTTCCCGCATAAACTTAAAACTGTTTCCATAAAACAATGATCCTAGACTCGTTAATCGTTGGATTATCATGAAACTGTAACACAAGATTCGGAACTTATTTTCACACACACCCACCATTGGGATTTTAGAGATCAAGTCTTTGGTGGAAGAAATGTCTCTCTCACTGAGCTTTCTTTTTTTCCATAGACACTCAAAACCTGTCCCAGTAAAACTATGATCCGGTATTTATCCACCATTGGATCGTCGTGAACTTTGGACACCACTTTTGGAACCTAATTTTGCACAGTCTCACCGTTGGGATTTGTGAAATAATGGTTATAAAGAGAAAAATTGGTCTCGCATGTTGACAATAAAATGGAGGCTACAATATCTTCTCCTTGTCTCTAACGCTTGAAAACCCTGACAGAACAAATAGAGGAAAAGCTTGAGGAGTCTTAGAAAACTACTAGAGATGCCGCTATCACTACCGGAATACACATGTTAGCCCGCTTACAGGTAAGGGATGAGTTTATCGCAATTGGGGTCAAAATGAACACGTGTAGGGATCCTTAGAGGATTAAATTCAGTTTATTTTGACGAACCAATTGATGTTCTGATGCGAATTGGTTGATAAACTTGAGTGCTCTTGGTGTTTTCATGTTTTTGACGTATGATTTTGATTCATTGATTTTAATATGATTGTGTGGAATTGTTTGAGGGGTTTTACTCCCCAAGTTATGAGAAGAATTTTGTATAAATTGTTATATTGAGATTATGAAATGATGATTCAAATTGTGAGTAAGCAACAAATTGAACATGTGATGAGTGGTGAGATACATGTGTATTGAGATATTATATGTATTGAGTTGTGAGCTATGAACTGTGCAATCACACAATTGTAAGACCCTTTAAGGGTGACGAGTTTTTGCACAATAAGTATTGTGATGAGATCCACTGTGGGAACCCGACGAGTTGAATCACTTTGATGGGTGGCGAGTTAAAATGATTTTGAAAACAATTGAGTAGTTATGTGTATTGCATAGTTTGTAGGTAAAATGTATATGATTCATGAGGTGTGATAACATGTTACTTTAGGATTATACCATTGTGATTGAGACCGAGTGTATGTGATAAATTGAGTATTTATTGACTTGTAATATATATGTGCATTGAGATGTTGTGTGCATTGAGATGTTGTGTGTATTGAGTTGTGAGCTATGAATCATACAATCACACAACTATAAGACCCTTTAAGGGCGACGAGTTAATGAATGATGAGTATTGTGATGGGAACCACTGTGGGGATCCGAAGTGTTTAATCACAAGCGCGACGAGATGAAATTATTTTGAGAACAATTGAGGAGTCGTGTGTTTTGTACAGTCCATAGATAGAGTCTGCGTGTTAAAATATTTTATGGATTGGACCTGAATTAGGAGAGAGAGGCCCTGATGGACTCTTCGGAGTGTAGGTCTTGGGGGTAAATACACTCGGTTTGAATGTTCCTTGAAATCTATGTTGATCTCATATGGTTGGAGCATTCTCACAAAATAGAGTGACCTTGACTGGTCTCCCTATGATTTTACCTAGTGAGAGTGACCTGACTTACTAGTGTGTGGTTTGTCTTGTCATGTATTCCTAGGCGCCCGACAAGGTTTTTCACGACATGATACCACATTGCATATAGGATTGAGTCTTAGTATATCTGTTGCATAACGCTTGTCTATTGATTGATATTGATTGATTGGTTGAGTGATATTTTGTTTGACCCTTGAGTATGTGAATGATGTGAAAATAAATGAGGTGTGTTGTGTTGAGGTGTGGTGTTACACGATAGGTGGTGGAATGACATGAACTGTGTTTAAGTAAGTTGTATTTCATTTACATGATATGTATATCTATGTTGTCATGTTTCTCTCTATTAGTTAGGAATGTGATAACTCACTCCATGTGTGCTATTTGTGTTTGGATCCTGTGATGATCTCAAACTTTGTGTTCATGGGAGTAGATTATTAGGTGGATGGCTATGGAGAACCTCATGCTAGAGTGCGCTGGAACACAATGCTCTGATAGGATGTGACATTGGGCATAGATTTCTATATTAATTGCATGAAGTCTTGGACAACCTTGTTTTGAGTTGAGATGAATTTATTATTTATTTGGACACATTCTATTATGATGTTAGAAAAGTGAATGTGAGCCTTTTACCCTTTTGAAATAATTTTATTTAAATGTGTTTTAAAACTTGTAATTAATTCCGCATTCCTATTTCTTTTATTATTAGTACAAATATGTGTGGGGTAGAGGGTGTCACACATTGCAGGTTGTGCTAGTAAATAAATCCAAAGTCCTTCTCTCATGTGAAATTAAAGACAAAAAGGGGTTGATGAAAAAGAGAAGAAAAGAGAAAACAAAAAAAAATGAGAAAAGAAAGAAAGAAAAGATATATATATATATATATATATATATATATATATATATATATATATATATATATATATATATATATATATATATAAATTATTGTACTCCAAAGCAAATAAAAAGAAAGAAGGAAAAATGGATCAAAACTTAAATGAAAAAGAAAGATGTAAAAATAGGTAAAAGTTCCCCAACTTCTTATAGATATAGTAAGGCATCGGATTAATGCTATCACCCAAATCACATAAAGCTCTATGAATTTGTAAGTTGCCAATAGTACAAGGGACTGAAAAACTTCCTGGATCACTAAACTTAGGTGGCAACTTCCTTAAAACTACAACAAAGCATACTTCGTTGAGACAAATTGTAGCAAAGTCCACCAACTGTCTTTTATTTGAAAGAATTTCTTTTAAATATTTGGCATACTTTGGCATTTGAGCAATTGCCTCAACAAAAGGGATATTAATATGCACCATTTTAAGCATCTAAACAAATCTAGCAAATTGTCCATCCTCACTCTTGTATTTCAGTCTTTGAGGGAAGGGAACACTTACCTGAGGAGGTGCTAGTACCTCCTTCTCACCTTCCTTTGCCTTTTGGCTCTCTTCAGTAAGAGCCTCTTTTTCTTGTGGTGGAGTAGCTTTCTTCTTCTTCTTTAGCTTTGTCATAGGTTGTCCACTCTTGATACTCACAACATTCACTTCCTCCTTAGGATTGGTTCAGTCTGTGATGGAAGGTTGCCTGACTGCCTTTGTGACAAGAGAAATTGTATACTAGTTAACTGGAACTCCACATGCTTCAGTCTTAGATCATTCTGACAATATATTGAAGCATGATTTCTTGAAGAGTGGGTTGTCTCTTCTCTTGTTTAGGCCATTAGTTTTGTTTGGTTTAAGGCCTATACATCCCTTGATTTTGCCTGAAGCTTTGTCATTGATAGAAATTGTTGGGTTATTGATTATAAGCATTGTTTCCTCCCCCAATAAAGTTGATCTCATCCATGGCTGCAACTAGCTTGTTGTCAATAGTGCATTCTCTTGGCCCACGCACAATCCCACATTTATCACAGGTTGGGAATGAAGGTGTAGTGATGGGGACTTGAGCTTGAGCTTTCATGAGTGTCTTAATCTTCAATGTTAGAGGATGCATCTACATTCCCAATTAAGTTTGGGAATCATCTTGCTCCACCTGGTTGACATGTCTCTTCATAATCCTCTTATCCTATTGTATGAGGACACTTCACCATAGGATATATGGACCAATCTCTATTGAGTAATGCCATGGTGTGGATAGCTTATGATCATTTCTTGCAACTTTTCCTAGGCTTCAGGTAGACTCTCTTGCTGCCTCTGCATAAAGTTTCCAATGTTCATGTTGTACTGATCCATCTTCATAGGAGAGAAATGCCTCCTTAAGAAGGCACTTGTGCACTAGTTCCATGTAGAAATGTTGTTCTTAGGTAGTCAGAACAACCAGTCCCATGGCTTACCATTGAGAGAGAAAGGAAAAGCATAGAGTCTGATGTACTCTACTGGTACACAGTTCTATCTCACCATGTTGGTCAACTTGATGAACTTCCTCAGGTGCTGCATACGATCTTCATGGGTAGCACCATTGAACATGTTGTTCTTTAGCATTTGTGGGAACCTATGCATGAAGTCAAATATGACTCCCTAGGGTAGATTGGGAAGCTAGATGGTATTGGCCTACCCTAAGGTATGAGTGAGATCCATAAGGGTCTGAGTTGGATCAACTGCAATTGCTCTTTCTCTCTTTACATGGATCTTTGCAAGAAGTTTCTGGATTAGCTTATCAATATCAAGTTCATATTGCAGTAGTCAATTTTGAGAGATGGTTTGCATGCACTGCGTAAAATATGTTAACTCGCATAAGGTCAAGTATATCATATGCAATAGTAACAATGGACTCAAAAGTACGGATATCGAACCCAAAGGATTAGTTGTATTCCCAATTAGTCAAGTTTATTAAACTAATAGTAGAGATGATTAAAAAAAGGATTTAAATATTTTTTGTGGCTTTTTGTTTTTATAAGAAAGCAATTAAATGAATATAAAGAGAGGTTTTGAGTTATGATAAAAGCGGCCAGGGGTTATGACTTATTAGTACCAATTTCCCCCAATCCTAGTCCTAATAGAAATCCTTCCCAGTTAATTATCGATTCCCAAAATCAACTAAAGCCTATGATCAAGTTTAGAAGATGCTCTTTACTCTAAATCAATATCCCAATGATCATGGATCTATCGATTTAAGTCAAAGGATAAAATGAATTCTAGGGATGATTAATTAAATATTAACTTATCTATTGGAGATTATCCAAATAGTTTGATCATGCAATTTGGTGCAAAATATTCTATACCTAGATCTACCAATTACATGCAGATGATCACTACTATGAAATTGATTATTAGAATGATCATTTCAAAATAGGCATTAAAATAAGAAAGATAATTGATTAACATAAAACAATGAGGAGTTCCATTAACAACAAGGAGGGGAGTATATTTAGTCAGTTACATCATAACCCTCGAACTAGAGGGACTAGTCACTCATGATTAGAGCAAAACCAACAATCATATAAAAAGTAAACATAGGCATACCAAGATGATCACAATTTTTTTTAGAGGTGTTGTCCACACTTTAGCTCTAAAAAACTGTCAAGGTTCTCTCAAATTCACAAAAAGATAAGAATAAAACTAAAGATTTTCTTTTCTTTAAAGAGAAATGCCTCATTACTTATTTATAATATTTTGTGGAGATTCTCCTTCTATATTTCCTTAATTAAAGAATATTATCAATTAGGATTTAAATATGACAAGTGATCCTTACAATCTTTAAGTGACAAGTGATGCAGGCAGACCATGGACATACAAAATTACCGCACACATACAAAATTATTGTGGTCGCACAAAAGTTACCATGACTGGGGTCTTCTGATTATCTCCAAAAATTCATTTTTCACACGAAACCTCTTAATCACCCGTCTTTTACAAACTTACACTCACTATAAGAAAAATGACACTTTCCGACGGAATTTTTCCCGCGAAATCATTTCTGTCGGAAAAGTATTAGTTTCTGACTGAATTTTTTGATGGATAATATTCCATCAGAAATGTTTACACTACCTGTCATACCCTAATTTCGTTCGGGGACCATCCGTTGTTGGGATGCGACCCTCGTTTGACCACTTCGAGGTATTTGGCACCCATCGTTAGGCAATTTGTGAAGTTCTGAGACATGCTGGAAGCCAAAAGAAAAGCGTCGTAGCACAATCCGTGAAGTTCCGTGACATGCTAGAAACTGAAAGGAAGTGTTAGTGCGCAATCCGCAAAGTTCCGTAACATCCCGGAATCCCGAAAGGGGGATGATTACGTGATTCATAAGGTTTCGTAACATTACGGAAAGAAAACAAGCATCGTTACAAAATTCGTAAAGTTTCGTAACGTTACGGAAAAAGAATCACCAAAAAAAGGCAGGGGGTGTATTTAGTAAAAATGGGGTTCAAATAGCAACCAGGCCCACTTAGGCCTTCCAGGATGTTCCTCCAGAAGGAGTGAAGGAGAAAAATGTTTAGCCCTCCTGGTATCTGAGATTCACTTAAAATTAGTGAGAAAAATTGTTTCCGTGAAGAAAATCCAAGCCAAGACGCTTCCGTAACGTTTCCGTGGGTGATTTCGCGAAGATTTTCAACCGTTCTTCGACATTCTTCGTTCGTTCTTCGTCGTTCTTCGGTCTTCAACCGGTAAGTTCCTGAAATCGAACTTTTCAATTCATTCTATGTACCCTTAGTGGTCCTCATTTATTTTCACGTGCTTTTATTTTCATTTCATTTACTTTCCGTACCCCCTTTTGACGTGCTTTAGTCATTTACTTAAGTCATTTTCTCCCCTAGTCAAAAAATAAAATAAATTTCCACCGATCATTTGAATTGTAACAACCGTTAATTTCTGTTAAAATGAAATCCGACCGTTCGGTCATGCCGTAACCACGTTGGAAACAAAAAAGAGGTAAAATAATAATATAATAATCAAAAATATCTTTTAGTAAAATAAATAAAAAAATCAATCGGACGTTTTTCTTTGGGATTTCTCTTTCTTAATCGAATCGACTAATAACCAAAGTGAAACTAAGGCTAAAATCAATTCATAAACCAAACTTTTTGTCAACGCCTAAAAAAGCCATTTCCAAATGTCGAATGCCTTGAAATGGTCTTTTCCGCTTTTATTGGTAAAATGTAGATTTTTGAAAAGCCTAAAATTAATATGTAACTTTGTTATCTCTTTCAAAAATAAAGAAATCATTAATGGTCCAATGCCTTAATGTTTTCTCACTTTTCAAAAGAATCGAAAGATTGTCTAATGGTCCAACGCCTTAAATGACCTTTCATTCAATAAAAACATATCTTGCAAAAAAGGATAAAAAAATAACTTAACCAAAACGCTTTGTTCACAAAAGAACTACGTAGGTCTGATTTTCTCATCGCAATTGAGGAATACGTAGGAGCAAAGGAAAACCCCCTTGTTGACAACAAAAAGATAAAAACATAAAAAGGCATAAAAAAGACATAAGAACGTAAAAAGGGAAAATAATATAAATTGAAGTCATATTTGCACATTGGATTAAAGGCTGTCATCTCTTGTGACGGACGCGTGGGGTGCTAATACCTTCCCCGTGCGTAAATACAACTCCTGAACCTCTCACTTAAAGTTCGTAGATAATGTCTTTTCCGGTTTTTCCGATGTTTTCCTCAAATAAACGTTGGTGGCGAGTCACGAGTCACACGTCGCCCTCCCGCTGAAGGGTAGGTTGCGACAGTTGGCGACTCCACTAGGGACTGTTTTTAGAGAGTTAGGCCATTTAATCTTGTGCAATGTTTTATCATGACTTTCTCCTTTGTTGGTTTTCCTTTATTTTTCTTATGTTCTTGTGTATATAATAACTCTTTGATGCTTTTAGTGTGTTTTAAAATGTATGCATGAGGTAAATATTTTTCATTTGATGCACACAAACACCAACACTATTTGCACACATGATGAGCTGAAAAAGGGCCCTATACCCGGGTTCGTGGGAACATAAGAAGTGGAGGTGAATATGTGATCATGCTAGGTCTCCGACTTGCTTGATTACAGTGAACCATCATCTAGAGTTTTTATCTTTGATAACATATTGTTGCTAGTAGTCCCTACTGCTACAATATGTTCTTCGAAGAGGATGATACCTCTAGAGACCATCAAGAGAGATATGACCATCTTGGGGATTATCACAAAAAACCTTTTTAGCTCTCTCCCATATAGGTCCCTTGAATAGGGGCACGAAGCGGACAAGCTGCGTGCCATTTTCACACTGCCATGCATAAGTGTCAGGTACCCTTTTGCTTATATTTTGTGAATATTGTCATATTGTACACTCCCGTGTTGTGCATTTCCCATATGCATCATGCGTGGGTTCCGTCTTAATCCCCTCTCTTTGACAAAACCAACGGAGGGTCCGTGTCACCTTCTTAAATACATATGTCAGGCGTTGTGTTACCCCAAGACGTTGTATCTAAGAGGGAGACAATTTCCCAGGCTCCCG
The DNA here is from genome assembly GCF_000004515.6 of Glycine max. NCBI lineage: Eukaryota > Viridiplantae > Streptophyta > Magnoliopsida > Fabales > Fabaceae > Glycine > Glycine max. The sequence continues at coordinate 22,516,327 of NC_038254.2, forward strand.
TATTCATAGATTGCATCTGTATCATATACATTTCTTCATGCATTCATCCATCCCACCCATGATAGATGTCGGAGTTTTGATTCGCACTAGATTTTGTTTCACTTTAGTAAAACATGGGATCAAGTCAAAAGCCTTCACTTAAAAAGAGGTTCTATCAAGTCAAGGTCAAGAGCCTAGGGATCACCAGTCTAAAAGGGCTAGGGCAGTTGATAGGTCAGCTCCAACGACAAGCTTTTTGCAAAGCTTACGGTAAAATCTGGGACCTAGCCATGGTAGAAGTCTCCACAGAGGTCATTTGCCTCCCTCGCCCAATATTATGATCAACCGTTGAGGTGTTTCACTTTTGGGGACTTCCAGCTATCACCCATGGTGGAAGAATTTGAAGAGATCCTAGGATGTCCTCTAGGGGGAAGGAAACCATACCTCTTCTCAGGGTTCTATCCCTCATTAGCTAGAATTTCTAAAATAGTCCAAATCTCGGCACAGGAATTAGACAGCGGAAAGCAAGTCGAAAATGGGGTGGTTGGAATACCGAGAAAATCTTTGGAGGCAAAAGCAAGAATCTTGGCAGGTAGAGGCGAATGGGCCCCGTTCATAGACATTCTCGCACTGTTGATCTTCGAAGGAGTCCTCTTTCCAAATGTGGATGGGTTGGTGGACCTAGCAGCTATCGATGCTTTTCTCGCCTATCATGACCGCAAGGAAAGCTCGGTTGTCGCTATACTAGCCGATCTATATGACACCTTCGACCGAAGATGTGAGAAAAGCAGTACGAGGATTGTTTGCTGTACTCTGGCTCTCTATGTATGGTTGGTTTTGCACCTTTTTCGCCAAGTGAGGCATGCTTGCTCGCTAGAAAGCCACCGTTCATGCACAGAGAAAGGAGGGGCAAATTGGGACCGACTCTTAGCAAACAAAGAAGGAGCGTCTGTCAACTGGTTCCCTCGATGGAAAGAAGGAAGAACCGGAGTTCTTATTTTGTGCGGAGGATTCCCAAATGTTCCCTTGATGGGGACAAGGGGTTGCATCAGTTACAATCCCGTTCTTGCTATAAGACAACTTGGCTACCCTATGAGAGGGGCACCACTAAAGGAAGAGCTCGCACCTATTATTGCACGAGGTTTCAATAAAACCAACGTGGAGGCACTTCAGAAGGTCCGCAAGGCGTGGGAGACGGTGCAAAAGAAGGAGAAAGAACTCAGGGGCAGTAATAGCGAGCTTAGGCTCCGGAGAGAGGAGAGGGACCAATCACGAGTAGACAGTTTGATCTTGAAGGATGAGTTGAAGGTTTGCCTAAGGTCCAAGAGAAGCTTGTCTCAGCGTTTACGCGAGACAGAGACCAGCATGTCAACCATCGCTAGCAAGTACCAAGAAGAATTAAATCTAGCCACGGCCCACGAGCACAATGTGGCGGACGAGTATGCCCGAGTTTACGCGGAAAATGAGGCTAGAGGAAGGGTGATCGACTCGTTACACCAAGAGGCAACAATGTGGATGGACCGATTTGCTCTTACTTTGAACGGGAGTCAAGAACTTCCCCGATTGCTAGCCAAGGCCAAAGCAATGGTGGACACCTACTCCGCCCCCGAGGAGATCCACGGACTTCTCAGCTATTGTCAGCATATGATAGACTTAATGGTCTATATAATTAGAAACCGCTAGGAAGTTTGTATTGTCGCTCAGATCTTGACTAGTTATAACTTTCTGAATAAAATGAGTTTATCCCACGTTTTTACTCCAAAAATCAGTGCGAATCAAGTCACTCCCGTATTTTATCTCTAGCATGCATTGTATGTTGGTCTCGTCCTTTGTCACGGGAAGCCGGAAGGTCCATATCACCTTCTTAACTGTACACATGGGGCACTGCGCCCCCAAATGCGCAAGTAAGAAGAGATAATTTTCCGGGCTCTCGTGTCCGTAAATGCATTCATATCATGCATCGCATAAGATCTCTTCATGGCATCATAATGAACATATCGTTCCTACATTTGTCCGTTGTCATATTCCAGCATCGAATTTTGCATGAGTAATTACATCATCATGCATATGCGTTCAACATACTTTTGTTCTACAAACTGCATACCTTTTGTTTTCATGTTCGCTCATGCATGATCCTTGCATTTTCCTTTACAAAACAAAAATAATAAGGGAAGCATGAAAATTCATGATGCATTCTTGGTTGCAGATATTCGGTACCATGAGTCAATCATGTTGGGATCATAAACCCGTTTCACTTAAAAAAAAAAGAGTGAACATGGTACCTAATGCATGGTTAACTAGGAAATGATGTTTCTTCGGGCATCTCAATTTCATAATTACATTTTCCATGCATAGCACACGTATTCCCGAGTCTTTCATCTCTATGAAATATTGTTGAAGTATTGGTGATCGGAATTGCCATTCCTTGGATTACGGGGTTGAACTAAGCTCATGCTTTTACGAAAATGTTCATCAAGTCAAGTTGAAGCATGGAAGTAACAATCTTTCAAAAATTGGGGCAAAAGATGGATCGAGTTACATCGCTGCTTCATCTACTGCCAAACACATTTAGGACTGTTCATGTCCTTGTTACTTCCAGTTTCATCCTGACAAAGATGTCATGGACCATGTTGAAAATCTAAATTGATTCAACCCCATGTCCTACGTAAAAATTCGCAATACTTCAACTGTGTATCATTCACATACATCCATGCTTTTCATTGGTTGCATTGCTCATTGCATTCTTTCCTTGAAAAAAATAAAAATAATAAATAAAAAATAAAATAAAATAAAATAAAAATGAACTTAATCATTGTTATCAAAAAGAAAACAATGCGCTTTACGGTGCCCTTACCAAACCTGTACCAAGCTAGAGTAACTGGTGAAGTAAAGGAGGCGCAAGAGCAGATGAAGGCCGACATGGAGGCCATGAAAGAGCAAATGGCCACACTGATGGAGGCCATGATGAGCATGAAGTAGATAATGGAAACCAATGCGGTTGCAGTTGCCGCTACCAGGGCTGTTGCTAAGGTGAACCCGATGCCCCCATCTGATCTCAAACCAAATGAATCATCCAACCTCAGATATGCCACTGAAGGGCAAGTAATTGGTGATATACCCCTGCAAAACACTTTGGAGGGCCCTCAGTATCACCCACAACCACACCCCTTGCATTCCACAGCGATTAAAAACCCTCATGCTATGGCGGAAATGGGAAAGGTGGATCATCTAAAGGAAAGGCTTAGGGCCATTGAAGGAGGCAAAGATTATGCCTTTGCTAATCTAGAAAAGTTGTTCCTAGTACCCAAACATGGTCATTCCCAAGTTCAAGGTGTCGGACTTTGACAAGTACAAGGGGACTACTTGCCCTAAGAACCATCTAAAGATGTGTTGTCGAAAGGTGGGGGCATACGCAAAAGATGAGGAACTGTTGATACATTTCTTCCAAGAAAGTCTTGCTGGGGTAGTTGTTACCTGGTACACTAACTTGGAACCTTCCCGAGTCCATTCTTGGAAGGACCTAATGGTTGCCTTCGTTAGGTAGTGTCAGTACAATTCTGATATGGTTTCGGATAGGATGCAACTATAGAACATGTGCAAAAAAGAGCATGAATCCTTCAAGGAGTATGCCCAAAGGTGGAGGGATCTGGCAGCTCAAGTAGCGCCCCCAATAATAGAGAAAGAGATTATCACAATGGTAGTAGACATATTAACAGTGTTCTACTATGAAAAATGGTGGGTTACACACCTTCAAGCTTTGCTGATTTAGTTTTCACTTACGAAAGGATCGAAGTGGGTCTGAAAAGAGGCAAATTTAATCATCCTGCTTGGACGAATGAGAAAACTGGGGCAAATGAAGAGGGTGAGGATGAAGGAGAAACCCATGTTGTGACTGCCATTCCTATACGGCCAAGTTTCCCACCAATCCAACAATGTCATTACTCAACCAATAACAACCCTTCTCCTTACCTGCCACCCATTTATCCACAAAGGCCATCCCTAAATCAACAACAAAACCCACCTACCACACAACCAATGTTAAACACCACCTTTAGCACAAACCAAAACACCAACCAAGAAATGAATTTTGCAGCGAAAAAGCCTGTAGAATTCACCCCAATTCCGGTGTCCTATGCTAACTTGCTCCATTATCTACTTGATACTTCAATGGTAGCCATAACCCCTGCTAGGTTTCCTCAACCTCCATTTTTCTAAGGATACGACTCGAACACAACGTGTTCTTATCATGGAGGAGCCCCGGGGCATTCCATTGAGCATTGTATGACCCTAAAGCGTAAGGTGCAAAGTCTAATTGATGCGGGCTGACTGAAATTTGAGGAGAATCGCGTATGACTCCCGACATTGACAAGCGACACCACACATAGGGCAATTTTGAAAGCTGTTGTTAGATGTCTCTAATGACTCATCAGGATTTTCAAGTTTATGCCATTATTATAAACCACAGTTACAATACTAAAATGGATGAATTTGACATCCTTATCTCTCTCATCCTCTCACAAACATATCTTTGCTTATTCAACTTCCACCGGAATGTGAGTATAAGTCGTTGGTTTTTTTGCCCAAAGCGACCAGCGCTCTAGAGTGCTGACTTCCAAGATCGTTCAATCAGAAATTACTCGTCTTGCATGTTGGTGGGGGTGCCATAAAACAATGAGTAAAGTTCAAAACAAATAAGTTTCAAAATAAAAAAAAGGTTCAAAAAGAAAAAAAAGCATTTGATTGACTGTGTTTTCAAGACGTTCATGTGACCTCATTTTATCATTCCGGAAAGTTTGTCTTTTTAGAGAGAAGTGAGTTATCAAGAATAGGATGTTGGACAAATGGCCTGAGAAGGGGGGGGGGGGGGTTGAATTAAGATACAAAGACTATTCCCCAATTAAACTTTCACTCTCTCTTTTTGGATTAAAAAATGCACCCTTAACATGAATTACTCAAAAGACAATTCAAAATAAACTTCTTTAAAGAGTGGAATGCAAACTTGATTTATACTGGTTCGGCCACTTCCCGTGCCTACGTCTAGTCCTCAAGCAACCCACTTGAGATCTTCCACTCTCTTTGTAAAACTCCTTTTACAAAGTCTAAACCACACAAGAACAATCCTTCCCTTGTGTTCAGGAATCCTCTACAACAAGAGACCCATGGTCTCTTAATCCATTTTCAGAAATAAGAAGAAGAGAAGGAGAAATCTCTCTTAAAAGAGATAGATTGTACAATGAATATCAATCAAAATTCCTTATTGAATATGCAAGTGGTTGACCAAGGAATCTTTTTGAGAGGATAAAGACATTTCAGTTCAGAAAAACTCTTAATCTTTTGAGAGGATAAAACTTTTTGGGCAATGAAAACTCTCTTTAAATTCGTGTTTCCAAGTCACCTTTGATGGTCATTCATAAAACATTTGAATAGATGTGACTCTTGGAAATTATTTTCTGAAAATCCCCTCTGGTAATCGATTACAAGACTTGTGTAAACGATTACAGGTTTTGAAATTTGAATTAAAACATTCAATAAACAGCTGGTAATCAATTTCCACCCATGTGTAATCAATTACACATTATAAATTTTGAATTTAGATTTCTAATGACTGTTATAAACATTTTCAGCTGCTGGTAATCACATACCAGAGAGTAAATCTCAATTTAAAATGATTTAGATAGAATTCTTTGGCCAAACCTTTTGCTTTTTCAATTTGGAAACTTCTTCCTAAGATTCTAGAGATCAACTTGATCATATATCTTGATTTTCTTGGATTCTAGGATTCTTGTCTTAGAAGCACTTGATCCTTTGGCATCATCAAAACATCAAAACATCTTGCTTCTACATAGGAGTCATTTGACTTAATCCATCAACTGAAAAAAACCTTCAAACTATTTCTCGTCCTTGAAAATTCTTTTTGCGAGAATCAAACCGCCTCTTTCATTCTTCCTTGCTACAAGGTTGTGAAAACGATTGGTACCTCAAAGCCTTACACTGGGGCAATGAAAGGCGCCATGCAAAAATCTCAAGCGAACCTAGGGGCAGATTAAAAGTTCTCACCCAATAGGTTCCCAGCTACAAGGTCATGACGAAAGATAACAATTGGTACCTTAAAGCCTTACACTGGGGCAATGAGGGGCATCGTGCATGAGCCTCAAGTGAACATAAGGGCAGATCAAAAGTTCTCACCCGTCGATGTTTTTAAACAAAAAAAGGGGGGGGGGGATAAACCCTGGCATTTCAATGGATTGATTAAACGTCAAACAGCTCCATTGTCGTCACTCGAAAATGGTCAAGTGACCAAATCAAACAGAACATACACTCTGAGGGAGTTCCCGGAGAGATTTGCAAAAGATAGGATAAGGGTGCATGAATTATCACCTCTTTCAAAAGGACAGTCAATCTGTGTTTTCCAAAAAAATTTAAATCAAAATCAAGATCACAAAATAGGGAAAGAATGTCATGAACATTGTACAACTTTCCATTGCATTGCATTGTTTCATATGAAGTCCATATTTACCAATTTCAAAGGTTGCATACATCTGTATCCCTAAAAATCATGTTAACTGCATAGATTTCCTACATCTAATGTCCAATCTTTTGAATTTGGGATGATCGGCCCTCTCAATGAGTCAATCTCTTGCATTCACATATGGGTGGACCCTTGGGTACACGCCCTCACCTTCAGAGGACTACACGTCCTCGCCTTAAGAGGGCTGCACGCCCTCACCTTCAGAGGGCTACACGCCCTCGCCTTCAGAGGACTGGACATCCTCACCTTGAGAGGACTACACGTCCTCGCCTTCAAAGGGCTACATGCCCTTACCTTCAGAGGAATACACGTCCTCCCTTTTAGAGGGCTACACGCCCTCGCCTTCAGAGGGCTACACGCCCTCACCTTCAAAGGACTACACGTCCTCGCCTTAAGAGTGCTGCACGCCCTCGCCTTCAGAGGACTGGACGTCCTCACCTTCAGAGGGCTGCACGCCCTCACCTTCAAAGGGCGACACGTCCTGAACTTCAGAGGGCTGCACGCTCTCGCCTTTAGAGGGCTGCACACTCTCGCCTTCAAAGGGAGACACGTCCTAAACTTTAGAGGGCTGCACGCCCTCGCCTTTAAAGGGCTACGTGTCCTCGCCTTTAGTGAGCTCCACATTCGCACCTTAAGAGAATTTAAGGTCCTTTGCCCTTAATGCTTAACCGAGACTCGCGCTCCTGGTTAAGGGGCCAGTAGTTTCCTTTTATCAGTTACTGGGCCACCCCCTGATCCTGGAGGAGGGCCAACTATGCGAGCACAACCAGAGAGGGAGGCTATCACGCGACTACTATGCATACCAGGGCAAGATTCCACCCGTGCCGCTGCAAAGAGACGAGTGCGGATCATGCGCACCAACATCACCACTCTTACACATATATGTATGACATTGCTACTTAGCAACATTCTGCCCAGCGACCGTAATGTCGATCTCCCCCTGCGAAAGTATCGGTTGGTCTGTGCCGTCACGACATAGGTAAGTATGCATATGGCTAAACTGATTTCTGATGCCATCCACTATTTGCAGGGATCGTGCCCACAAGGCACCCAGTGGACCCGGAGGAGTCCGACAGGGCCCTGGGGTTTTCGGCTCTGGTTACGGGCCTCTGTCAGTCCTATAGGGTGCCCGTCCCCACAGCAAGGTCATGCCATCGTGACATGGGTAAGTATGCACGTGGCTTAACTGATTTCTAATGTCATCAACTATTTGCAGGGTCACGCCCACAAGACACCCAGTGGACCCGGAGAAGTTCAACAGGACCCTGGGGTTTCCAGTCCTGGTTACGGGCCTTTATCAGTCCTACAGGGTGCCCGTACTCCCCGGCAAGGTCATGCCATCGCGACATAGGTAAGTATGCATATGGTTCAAACTGATTTCTGTTGTCATCTATTGCTTGCAGGGATCGCGCTCGCAAGACACCTAGTGGACCAGGAGAAGTCCAACAGGGTCCTGGGGTTTCCAGCTCTGATTATGGGCCTCTGTCAGTTCTACGGAATGCCCGTCACCCCCAACAAGGTCATCAGGCCCCCTACTAATCGAGCTTTCATCAAGAGGTACTGCGTCCCCAGGCAGGCGCAAGGCGAAAATGAATTATGAGCCCTAGCATCACATGACCAAAAACTTTTCGACACTTGAGTGTCCACATAGGTGCATGCACGACTAGTTTTGCATAAAATATCCAAATCATCATTGTTGCATTTGTGTCATGGAAATAATGTGGGACATCCACTTTTATCCCTGAACCAAACCAAACCCTGACATATATCATGTTCAGTCGTTCTACAAGCCTTGAGCCAAAATCCCAACTCACCATAAACCTTTCCCTCAAAAGAAAACAAAAAAAGAAAAGAAGAGAAAAAAAGAAAAGAAAGTTCTCGATCAAAGAATCGGAAGAAAGCAAAAAGAGAAAATTCCCATTCAAAGATTGAGAGAAAGCAAAAAAAAAGAAAGGAAAGAAAATTCCCGATCAAGGATCGAAAGAAAATAGAAGAAATATGCAGAAAGGTCTTTTGGACCAGACAACATCTGAACAAATACAGAGTTACTACTAAGTAAACAAAAAAAAAGGGAAACCACGACCTGAAGTGGTCCTCTTCCTTTGATTGCCAACCAAAATCTTGTGCGTTGGTGACTTGTTCGCCTCACACTAAACAAAAACAGAAAAGGAAAAAGCCAAAAACACTCAAAGCCAAAGTTCCCACCAAAAAACACCATTCCCCAAGAAAAGTCCTATTGATCCATGATCACGCATGTAATCTTTGATTTGATAGGAAATGATTTGCAAAATCAAGTCATGACATATCTATGGTTCGGAATTAGGATGAAACACTTACCTGTGTGAGATTGATACACTTTGAGTGATTTTCTTCTATTTTTGTTGAACATAGTGTTTCCTCTAAATGGTCATTTAGAAGCGAAATGCTAAACATCCAAAATCTCATTTATGGTTACGAGAAAATTTCATCAGCATACTCTCCTTCCTCGGTAGACATATTGTTTTTCATCCGAAAAGCATATGTTGCTCTGATTAGTTGGAAGTTTTGTCTCTTTACTAAAGCATGTTCGCATTTTAGTGAAGAAAACACAGAGACTATTTTTAGTTTCACAAGTTATCCAAAACTACGTAGGTCTGAGTTCTTCATTGAGGATACGTAGGAGTAAGAGCCTCGTTTTTGTCGGCCGCCCCACAATTTCTGTCATACTGACACTGGAGTCACGTGACATGCAGAGATACCCGAGTGGTTATCCGTTTAAACTTTCATTTTCTATCTCTAAGACTCAAAGCATGATAGCACACAGAGACTAACGTCGTCTTCTGCACCCTTTGTCAATCGCGGCCAACAAGCCCGTTGACACGCGGAGATTTACGTCATCTTCTGCGCAAACAATTTCTGTCATACTGACACTGGAGTCACGTGACATGCGGAGATACCCGAGTGGTTATCCGTTTAAACTTTCTTTTGCTATCTCTAAGACTCAAAGTCTGATAGCACGCAGAGACTAACGTCGTCTTCTGCACCCTTTGTCAATCGCGGCCAACAAGCCCGTTGACACACGGAGATTTATGTCATCTTCCGCGCAGACAATTTCTATCATACTAACACTAGAGTCATGTGACATGCGAAGATACCCGAGTGGTTATCCGTTTAAAATTTCTTTTGCTATCTCTAAGACTTAAAGCATGATAGCACGCAGAGACTAACATCGTCTTCTACACCTTTTGTTATCCAGAGGCGGCGGGCCCGATGACATGCAGAGACAGATTATGGTCATCCGCACGCTTGATGAGTGATAAACGCGCATAGATGGATTCTGTGCCCTTTATCATTCAGGAGCAGCGAGTTGAGTGGTAAATGCGCATAGACGAATTCTGCGCCCTTTGCCATTCAGATTTCGCAAATTGGGTGATAAACGCGCATAGACGAATTCTGCGCCCTTTATCATTCAGGAGCAGCGAGTCGAGTGGTAAACGCGCATAGACGAATTCTGCGCCCTTTGCCATTCAGATTTTGCAAATTGGGTGATAAACGTGCATAGACGAATTCTGCACCCTTTATCATTCAGGAACAACAAGTTGGGTGGTAAACGCGCAGAGACAGATTATGCGCCCTTTATCATTCAAGAGCAGCAAGCTGAGTGGATAAACGCGCATAGACGAATTTTCTGCCCTTTATCATTCAGGAACAACAAGTTGGGTGGTAAACACGCAGAGACATATTCTGCGCCCTTTATCATTCAAGAGCAGCAAGCTGAGTGGATAAACGTGCATAGATGAATTATGCACCCTTTATCATTCAGGAACAACAAGTTGGGTGGTAAATGCGCAGAGACAGATTCTGCGCCCTTTATCATTCAAGAGCAGCGAGTTGGGTAGTAAACGCGCATAGACGAATTCTGCACCCTTTGCCATTCAGGTTTCACAAATTGGGTGATAAATGCGCATAGACGAATTTTGCGCCCTTTATCATCCAGGAACAACAAGTTGGGTGGTAAACGCGCAGAGACAAATTCTGCGCCCTTTATCATTCAGGAGCAGCGAGTTGGGTGGTAAACGCGCATAGATGAATTATGCGCCCTTTGCCATTCAGATTTCACAAATTGGGTGATAAACGCGCATAGACGAATTTTGCGCCCTTTATCATTCAGGAACAACAAGTTGGGTGGTAAACACGCAGAGACAGATTCTGTGCCCTTTGTCATTCAGATTTTGCAAGTCAGGTGGTAAACGTGCAGAGACAGATTCTGTGCCCTTTGTCATTCGGGGACAGTAATTCGAGAAGTGGGTGGAGACAAATTATGGTCATTCCGCGCACCTTTTCGCCATCTAGAGGCGATCGTGTCGGGTGGCACGCAGAGACAAATTATGGTCATTCTGTGTCTCGCCGCCCAGGCTCGATCATGTCCAACAAAACGTAGAGACAAATTATGGTCATTCTGCGTCTTGTATCAACCAAGAGGAACAAATTCGACAGGCAGGGAGGTTCACTGGCCGAATGGTGTTTCGCTCGAACAAAATTAGTGTCTTATCTTTACTTCCCTTTTATCTCCAATAAAAGACAAGTAAAGAGGGGCAACTGTCATACCCTAATTACGTCCGAGGACCATCCGTTGTTGGGATGCGACCCTCGTTTGACCACTTCGATGTATTTAGCACCCATCGTTAGGCAATTTGTGAAGTTTCGAGACATGCCAGAAGCCAAAAGAAAAGCGTCATAGCACAATCAATTCGTGAAGTTCCGTGACATGCCGGAAACTGAAAGGAAGTGTTAGTGCGCAATCCGTAAAGTTTCGTAACATCCCAAAATCCCGAAAGGGGGATGATTACGTGATCCATAAGGTTTCGTGACATTACGAAAAGAAAACAAGCATCGTTACGAAATTCGTAAAGTTTCGTAATGTTACGGAAAAAGAATCACCAAAATAAGGAAGGGGGGTGTATTTAGTAAAAATGGGGGTTCAAATAGAAACCAGGCCCACTCGGGCCTTCCAGGATGTTCCTCCAGAAGGCAGTTGCTTCTGGAGGAAGCAACCTAGCTCGCCTGGGCGAGCTGGGTGGCAAGGTCCTCCCCTATTGTCCTATAAATAGGGGGAGGAGTGAAGGAGAAAAATGTTTAGCCCTCCTGGTATCTGAGATTCACTTAAAATTAGTGAGAAAAATTGTTTCCGTGAAGAAAATCCAAGCCGAGGCGCTTCCGTAACGTTTCTGTGGGTGATTTCGCAAAGATTTTCAACCGATCATCAACGTTCTTCGTTCTTTCTTCGGTCTTCAACCGGTAAGTTCCCGAAATCGAACTTTTCAATTCATTCTATGTACCCTTAGTGGTCCTCATTTGTTTTCACGTGCTTTTATTTTCATTTCATTTACTTTCCAAACTCCCTTTTGACGTGCTTTAGTCATTTACTTAAGTCATTTTCTCCCCTAGTTAAAAAATAAAATAAATTTCCACCGATAATTTGAATTGTAACATCCGTTAATTTTTGTTAAAATGAAATCCGACCGTTCGGTCATGCCGTAACCACGTTGGAAACCAAAAAGAGGTAAAATAATAATATAATAATAAAAAATATCTTTTAGTAAAATAAATCAAAAAATCAATCGGACGTTTTTCTTTGGGATTTCTCTTTCTTAATCGAATCGACTAATAACCAAAGTGAAACTAAGGCTAAAATCAATTCATAAACCAAACTTTTTGTCAACACCTAAAAAAGCCATTTCCAAAGGTCCAACGCCTTGAAATGGTCTTTTCCGCTTTTATTTGTAAAATGTAGATTTCTAAAAAGGCTAAAATCAATATGTAACTTTGTTATCTCTTTCAAAAATAAAGAAATCATTAATGGTCCAATGCCTTAATGTTTTCTCACTTTTCAAATGAATCAAAAGATTGTTTAATGGTCCAACACCTTAAATGACTTTTTATTCAATAAAAACATATCTTGCAAAAAAGGATAAAAGAATAACTTAACCAAAACGCTTTGTTCACAAAAGAACAAAGTAGGTTTGATTTTCTCTTTGCAATTGAGGAATACGTAGGAGTAAAGGAAAACCCCCTTGTCGACCACAAAAAGATAAAAACATAAAAAGGCATAAAAAAGACATAAGAACGTAAAAAGGGAAAAGAATATAAATTGAAGTCATATTTGCACATTTGATTAAAGGTTGTTGTCTCTTGTGATGGACGCGTGGGGTGCTAATACCTTCCCCGTGCGTAAATACAACTCCCGAACCTCTCACTTAAAGTTCGTAGATCACGTCTTTTCCGGTTTTTTCGACGTTTTCCTCAAATAAACGTTGGTGGCGACTCCGTGCGTATTCCTTTCGTGGGGCACGCACTCGCGAGTCACGCGTTGCCCTCCCACCGAAGGGTAGGTTGCAACATTACCGACGAAATTTTCCGACAAAAAAGTATTCCATGGAAAAACCTTTATTATTGACAGATTTTGGCCCATGGGTTTGGGTTTTTCGGAAATTATTGATGGCATTTCCGACGGAATATGGATCCATTGGAAATTTAAATTAACCCACAACATAAGGAAGCAACCCTAGCGCCATTTTAGTCACTCCCTTATTTCACTCCGTGTTCACTCTCACCTTACTCACTCTTCAGCATGCCTAGTCTGTGTTCCCTAACCGTTGCAGCCTTTCTCTGTCATCGGGTCGCCTTCAGGGTGGTGCTGTCGCTATCGAACATGTCGCGCCACCATCGTGTAAGCCATCACAAAATTGCTATCATGGTCGTCGTCACCTGTTCGTTCCCTTCTTTGTTTGATTTTGAAATTTGTTTGTTCTCTTTTCTCTCTCAAATATTGAGTTTTATTATTCCAACAGATATAGAAAATACAAGCATTGTCTCAAAATTTGTCCATTCTTTTTGTTTCGTTAGCTCGCACATTAGATCAAAGGAGGACAACCTCCCTTCCCACGACTGGTATGATATTTTATTCCCTTTCTCTTTATATTATGTACACAAAGGTAATTTTGTTAATTTGTTAGTCTACTCATCATTTGCGGCATCTTATTATGAAATTTTGACAACAATCGTGTGTAAGATTGATTAATTCCTTAGCTAGTAACTAGCAATTCATCGTAACCATGTTTTGTGTTCCTAATTTTCTTTGAATCTAGTTATTTTGGGAATAGAGTTAATTAGTGAAGAGAAAATAGGTCTGATACTCCTCTTCACTTTCTCGCTTGAATCGTTTAGTATTTTTTACCAATGAAAGTAATTTGTTTTAGAAGATTACAATAGTATAGAACATGCTAACTTCAAATGAGAAACGGGTTAGGGCTTTTAGATTGGTATCAAGGGGCTAGAGATGCAAGTTTATATAGCCTACCATGCTGTTCTATAATGTAGCAATGAGTTTATAAAAAAAATCCTATTTTAATTTATAGCAATTTCTGAATTTTGAAAGATGATGCTTTTCTTTTGGTTCAGGCTGAGAAAAAGTGGCACTCGAACAAGTGGTCTTAAAATCCTACAATTGCTAGAGAAGGAAAGCAACAATTTCCACATATTATTGGAGAAACTTACTCAGGTTAAGTTGCACTATCACTATAATTATTATTATTTTTATTGCTATAAAATTTGATTAATTAGTAGTGATGTTGTTGCACTCTGCATGCAGACTTTCTCGCTTGTCGTTCAAGGAAATTCAACGTTTATACATAATTTTCTGTTTGGGTGATTCAAACTCAGTTTAGTAGGTAAACATAATTTTGTGACATGTTTTGTTACATTTAAAAATGTAATAACATAGGTGAAGGGCATTTATCATCCAATGAAGCACTAAAATTTTGAACTCCTTATCCTCTTTGACTTTCCAATGATGTAGGACATTTATATTACCCCGTTCACCTTCATAAAAATATTATAACACATTTTCTAATAACCTCATTCAACACATGCTCTAAGTTATTGGTTATAAGTGCCAATATATTAGGAGTGGTGTAGTAGGGGGATGCACACTCTAAATTGATTTTTGTAAACCATCACGACAACATTTCATACTAGATTGAATTACAAAGGCACCAAGATGATCACTGTAGTTTTGCTAGATCACATCCACAATAAATAAAGATTATACTGAACTATGCTTTTGCATAAGGCCCACACACCAATTTGTTCCTTTAGTACATACTAGATCCTTCCTCTTCACATGTTGTGTAAGCATGTAGGTCTTTGACGTTCCTCCATGGCCATCCATTTTGCTAAAAAATCATGAAATCATTGAATTATTAGAATCCTTTTATAGAAGAAAGTTTGCAATATATTCCTTTGCATTTGTTTTTTGCATATATCGTTCCTAGTACCCGTCATGATATTGGGCTGATGCTGATTTTCCTCTTTATGATAGATATTTGATAGTAGAGATAGATCAATCTTGAGATTAAAAAAAAATATGTTGCTTTACTTACTGAAAATAAAAATACATTCTCTAATCAGGGTCTACAAGCAAAAATAATTATCTTAAAAGAGTATTTTCAAGATATTCTTCAAATAAGTATTGTCCTATTTTCACCAATTATCTTGGAAGTTTTTCCATGGTCACATATGCATCTCTTTGACGTTCCTCTATGGCAATCCTTTTTCCTATAGAATCATGAAATTGACTATGAATAATTAGAATCCTTTTATAGAAGAAATTTTGCAATATGTTCCTTTGCATTATGTTTTCTGCATATATTGTTGCTAGTACCCGTCATGATTTTGGGCTGATGCTGATTTGCCTCTTTACAACATATATTTGATAGTAGAGACAACTCAAACTTGTGATTAAAAAAGGATGTGTTGCTTTACATACTAAAAATAAAAATACATTCTCTAATTAGGGTCTACTTGTAAAAATAATTATCTTAAAAGAGTATTTTCAAGATATTCTTCAAATAAGTATTGTCCTGTTTTCACCAATTATCATGGAAGTTTTTCCATGGTCACATATGGAGGTCTTTGACGTTCCTCTATGGCAATCCTTTTCGTTATAGAATCATGAAATTTACTATGAATTACAAGAATCCTTTTATAGAAGAAAGTTTGCAATATTTTCCTTTGCATTATGTTTTCTGCATTTATTGTTGCTAGTACCTGTCATGATTTAGGGCTGATGCTAATTTGCCTCTTTACAACAGATATATGATAGTAGCGACAACTCAATCTTGTGATTAAAAAAGGATGTGTTGCTTTACATACTAAAAATAAAAATACATTCTCTAATTAGGGTCTACTTGTAAAAATAATTATCTTAAAAGAGTATTTTCAAGATATTCTTCATATAAGTATTGTCCTGTTTTCACCAATTATCTTGTAAGTTTTTCCATGGTCACATATGGAGGTCTTTGATGTTCATCTATGGCAATCCTTTTTGCTATAAAATCATGAAATTGACTATGGTTTATTAGAATCCTTTTATAGAAGAAAGTTTGCAATATGTTCCATTGCATTATGTTTTCTGCATATATTGTTCCGAGTACCCATCAAGATTTTGGACTGATGTTGGTTTGCCTCTTTACAAAAGATATTTGGTAGTAGAGACAACTCAATCTTGAGATTGAAAAAGAATGTGTTGTTTTACTTACTAAAAAAAATACATTTTCTAATCAGGGTCTACTTGTAAAAAGAATTATCTTAAAAAAGTATTTTCAAGATATTCTTCAAATAAGTATTGTCCTATTTTCACCAACTATCTTCGAAGTTTCTCCAAGGTCACATATGGAGGTCTTTGACGTTCCTCTATGGCAATCCTTTTTCCTACAGAATCATGAAATTGACTGTGAATTATTTGAATCCTTTTATAGAAGAAAGTTTGCAATGTGTTCCTTTGCGTTATGTTTTCTGCTTATATTGTTCCTAGTACACGTCATGATATTGGGCTAATGCTGATTTGCCTCTTTACGACAAATATTTGATAGTGGAGAGAACTCAATCTTGAGATTAAAAAAGGATGTGTTGCTCTACTTACTGAAAATAAAAATACATTCTCTAATCAGGGTCTACTTCTAAAAATAATTATCTTAAAAGAGTATTTTCAAGATATTCTTCAAATAAATATTGTCCTATTTTCACCAATTATCTTGGAAGTTTTTCCATGGTTACATATGGAGGTCTTTGACGTTCATCTATGGCAATCATTTTCACTATAGAATAATGAAATTGACTATGGTTTATTAGAATCCTTTTATAGAAGAAAGTTTGTAATATGTTCATTTGCATTATGTTTTCTGAATATATTGTTGCTAGTACCCGTCATGATTTTGGGTTGATGTTGATTTGCCTCTTTACGATAGATATTTAATAGTATAGATATCTCAATCTTGAGATTAAAAAAGAATGTGTTGCTTTACTTATTGAAAATAAAAATACATTCTCTAATCAGGGTCTACTTGTAAAAATAAATATCTTAAAAGAGTATTTTCAAGATATTCTTCAAATAAGTATTGTCCTGTTTTCACCAATTATCTTGGAAGTTTTTCCATGGTCACATACGGAGGTCTTTGATGTTCATCTATGGCAATCCTTTTCGCTACAGAATCCTGAAATTGACTATGATTTATTAGAATCCTTTTATAGAAGAAAGTTTGCAATATGTTCCTTTGCGTTATGTTTTGTGCATATATTGTTGCTAGTACCCGTCATGATTTTGGGCTGATGTTGATTTGCCTCTTTACCACAGATATTTGATAGTAGAGACAGCTCAATCTTGAGATTAAAAATGAATGTGTTGCTTTACTTACTGAAAATAAAAATATAGTCTCTAATCAGGGTCTACTTGTAAAAATAATTATCTTAAAGGAATATTTTCATGATATTCTTTTGATTAGTATTCTCCTATTTTCACCATTTAGCTTGGAAGTTTTTCTATGGTCACATATGGAGGTCTTTGTTAATGCTATTGTATTGGCTATTGTTTTGGTTTTATTGCAGACAGTGCGGGAGTTGGCTTTCTAAAAACATGATTGTTTTTTTAAATACCAACCACAGCAAACAACCTCTTAATTCTAAGCAATAGTCCTACATCACACATAACTAATGATTGAGTAAAAAAAGATACATAAAATTTATAAGTTCATTAGAGTTAAAACTTGATGGTCAAATTATGTATCCTTTATTTACTATGTATAGTTTCCTTTATTGCCAACTTCAACTTTTTTGAAGGGAAGGGAAAAGAAATTGGAAAAATGAGAACATGAAAGGAGGTGATGATGGGGATTACAATATGGAAAAGTGTATGCATCATGTTAATAAAATATCAGTTACTATTAACCCATATATTCAAGCATCCTCTTCACCTTATTCTTGTTGGCCAATCATTGTTACCCCGTACAATCTTCCTCTAAAAATATGTATGACTAAACCTTATATATTTTTGAGTTGTGTCATACCAGGCCCATTTAATCCAACAGTTGGTATTGATGTTTATTTACAACCTTTGATTGATGATCTGAAGAAATTGTGGAGTGGTGTTTTGACTTACGATGTTTCAAGAATGCAAAATTTCATGATGAGGGAAACTTTGATGTGGACTATTAATAATTTTCTTGGTTATGGCATGTTGTCTAGTTGGGGGACACATGGTAGACTGACATGTCCGTATTACATGGAGGACACAGAGGCCTTTCAATTAGCAAATGGGGGAAAAATTCATGGTTTGATTGTCATCGTAGGTTCTTACCTACTGATCATACATTTAGGAGGAACAAAAAATGCCTTCAAAAAAGGGGAAGTAGGAAGGGATGAGCCACCGCATATGTTGACACCTACACAAGTTTGGTGTAGGGTTAGAGATTTGCCAAAAGTCATAGAAATTGGTCTGCCACCACCAAATGTACATGGATATGGGGAGTGGCATCATTGGACAAAAAGAAGTATCTTTTGTGATCTTTCTTATTGGAAAGATAATTTGTTGAGAGAAAATCTTGATGTTATGCACATAGAGAAAAATTTCTTTGACAACGTATTCGACACTGTGATGAATGTCATTGGTAAGACAAAAGATAATGACAAGGCTAGGATGGACTTAGCTTTGTATTGTAGGCGCAAAGACTTGGAGTTGAAGTTATGGGCTAACATGAAGTTGTTAAAGCCAAAAGCAAATTACACTCTAACTGCAGACCAAAAGTTAGTCTACCAATGGATAAAAGAACTGATAATGTCAGATGGTTGTTCTTCTAAATTGGGGAGATATGCCAATGTTGATAAGGGAACCATGCATGGGATGAAAAGTCATGATTGCCATGTGTTCATGGAGTGTTTACTTCCTATTACTTTTAGCTCATTGTCACCACATGTCTTAAATCCACTTATTGAAATAAGTTATTTCTTCAAAGATTTGTGTTCTACAACTTTGATGGAGGATGACTTGAGTAAAATGGAACAAAATATTCCATTCATTCTATTCAAGTTGGAAAGAACATTCCCCCCTGATTTTTTTTTATTCAATGGAACATCTGCCTATTCATCTGGCATATGAAGCTAGACTTGGTGAACTAATCCAATATAGACGGATGAATCTATTTGAAAGGTACTAAAATGATCATTGTATTTTATTTAAAATCCATTTGTTTAATGCTTGTGAACGATGACTTGGTTTTGATTAAAATTTGTAGATTCATGAGCGATTCTAAACAAGCAGTGAAAAATAAGGCTCGAGTTGAAGGATCCATTTATGTGTCTTACATACATCGTGAAGCTACTTATTTTTGTTCTCATTATTTCAACAACTTTATGTTTTCGCCGTGCAATATTAGGAATCAAATTGCAATTGAAGCTGAAAGGCATTCACTAATGTTATCAGTGTTTGACCAGTAAGGTCATCCTTTTGGGAATGAGTTCATTCACTGGTTAACTGATGATGAGAAAGACTCAACCCATGTTCATGTGTTGATTAACTGTGCCGAAGTTAAGCCATACCTCGAGTAAGCTTCACAATGTATGCCCTTTGGATTTCAATAATTATGGTCATCAATTGCATTATACTCCAAATATTGGCTCGTGATACATTCATTATAATAGTTCATTCTTACAATCCCAGTCAAATGACTCTACTCGTAATCTACATGCAGGTTTTCCTACTTGGTTCCAACAAAAAGTATGTATGTTAATGTATATTTTATTTTGCTACTTTATGATAAATAAAATATAATTGTTCATACTTTTTATATTCATAGGTTATAAATGAGCCTACAAATGTGAGAAACCAACACTTTAAAGGATATATTGTATGGTTCAATGAGTTACATTAAAGAATGACACATATACTTTGTCAATGGGTACAAATTCCATACTCAACCATGGACTGAAGGGAAGAAAACGATAAATAGTGGGGTTCACGTAAAGGGCCTTACAGAAGGAGCCACAGATGATTTTTATGGGGTTATTCAACATATATATGAGCTAGAGTATAATACTACAAGCTATCCTAAGTGAGTAGTATTATTTTATTGTCACCGGTTTGATCCAACGAGTAGAGGAACAAGAGTTAATCCTAAATATGACACAGTGGAAATTCAAATGGATAGATGCCATAAAATGTTTGACCCATTCATCAGTGCACATAATGTAAGGCAAGTGTATTATGTGCCATATCCAGCAACAAGAAGGGAAAATCGTGGTTGGTGTGTTGCAATTAAAACGAAGCCAAGGGGTTATATAGAATCCAATCATGTACAAGATGATGTGCCTTACAAAGTTGAGGAAATGTCACATGTCAACGAAGTCATTGGAGTTGAAAGTATTTTTGGATTGCAAGATTTAAGAGGTGGTGTTGAAGAAGTAGACCTACTAATTTGTTGACAAATGAAGAAGAATCAAATAATATGAATGGAGAATCAAACAATATTGAACAAGACAATGAAGGCGAATTAGAAGATGACTTTGAAGTTTACAATTCTGAAGAGGATTAGACATTGATGTTTGTTAGTCAGTTATAATATTGTTTTTCTATATATAGATATGTCATCAGGTGGTGCTAACCCTCCCCGACCCCTATCACATGACTCTAGTGGGAAAGGGACAATTGCGAAGAAAAGATGATATGTAGTTAGACTATTACAACCTCGAGATAGTCTACCATCATCTACCCCATCCTCATCTTCTGTGTCTATGCCAGTTAGGCCTCTCGATGTTACACCTACACCATCTTCACCTCCGACTAAAGCTAGACCATCTTCATCTCATGTTAATGCATGTGGACCATCCCTAGCACCTACATCCACACCATCCCCATCCTCGGTTGATGCACGTGAACCATCCCCGGTACCTACATCCACACCTTCCCCATCCCTGGCTGTAGCCAACATGCCTAGATATGAAGATGCTACAAATTTGGTGATATAAGACCCCCCCTCCCCTTAATGATCATCCTATGGTTACACTAATCAATGGAGCGTAAGTATTACAAAATTTATATAATTATCATTATATATGATACATCATATGATCTTTTACTATTTTGATTAATTATTTTTTATATTTAGGTTTCATCCATCTAAGGTTGCGGCAAAGGCTGTCACTTTGTCCATTAGGCAACAATTTGGTCAGCCTTGGTCTACATGGGGAGTGATTCCAAAAGATCATCAAGAACTTTTTTCCAGCGTTTCATGGTAAATTATTCTTTTGTTAATGAATTAGTTTAATGGTTGAAGTGGATAGTAATGCTAAGTATTTTTTATTTTGAAATTGTAAAAATCGTAATTTTCTAATTGTTTACTGTTTCCTAACTTTGTTATACTTTAGAGAAAATTGGTTTGGAGACCCGAGGAAGAGAATGAAATTAAAAAAGCTTTTAACTCGAAAGCCTCTCATAGACTTTCTGAGATATTTAGGGATGCTCAAAATGAAAATAAAAGACCATATTGGATTAGAGATCATGATTGGAATGACATGTTATCACACTGGAATGCTCCTGAGTATCGTTCCAAGTGTGCACAGACCAAAAAAAAAATTGGGCATCTAAAAAGGGTGGGTGTATGCACACAGGTGGTTCTATCAGCTTGCAGGATCACGCCATTCGCTTGGTATGTACATTAAAATTATAATACATAGTTGTTTATACTTGTTTAAATTACCACTTAATGTTTATTTTATAATGTTTTTTAATAGTCAAAGAAGCTTGGTTGATCTGTATATGTAGATGAGGTCTTTCAGCAAACTCATTCACGAAAGGATACTGGTCAATTTGTGGATGATAGATTTAGGCAGACACATGAAAGACCATTATCTTGTATCTTTTTTTTATTCTTTAAAATGTTTATTATATTTATGAAATAATAACTGTTTATGAATGATAAGAAGAATTAGAGGCTAGACTATCTCAACCTAGGTCTAATATTGCATCAAGTGTTGGAGAATCACAACTCACTCCTTTAGACACTGTTGAAGAACAAAGACTTAGGAGTCGGTGTTAGGTTGTAGCTGCTGGACCAAAGCATAGGGGACATCTTTATGGTACTGGAGACCTTGCTCATACTTTCAAATGCAGAAATGATGGCTTCATGCAGCATACGCAAGGATCTTCCAGTCGCGCTGAAGATGCTGCAAAGATTAATCGACTGAGGGAAAAGTTATGTCAATAAAAAAAGGAGATGCGTTTTTTTCAGATAGTTGTCCTTTAGTTCCTACCTCTTGAAGCGCGGAACATTATTCATCAACAACAACAACCTCACAAGCACCACCACCAGTAGGACCAGCAGCAGATGACAACACGAACATAATGACTAATAGAGGCATTCTCCTGATGACGTATTTTTTGCTATCCGTGGGAAATTTTTGACAGATATCATCCGTTGGAAATTTTCGACGAATATCGTCTGTTGGAAATTTCCCATGGATTATTTTCGACGGATATTTCCATCGGAAGTTTTCGATTGGCAGCAAAAAATCCATCGGGTAAAATTTCTTGCACCATTTTGCTAATCCATCGAAAATTTCCAATTAGTGACGGATTTTTTATGTTTCTGACGGATTTCGGCCATTGGAAATACACTTTTTTTTGGAGTAACTAAACCATGAGTTTTGTCAAATAAAATATGTCAAAATGTATGAAAATTCACATCAATATGTAGTCTAATATGGATTTATCATACACTACAAAATAGAGGACTAGATCGTGTGTAACGGGAAATAAAAGAATAAAATAAAAATAAATACCATAAAACTAAATAAGTAATAAAAGAATTCCTATAAAAAATTGTTTGGTTTAACAAAATTAAACTAGTTGGGAATTCTGCAACTAGTCCCCGACAAGTGTACCCTATGCAATTGTAATAGTGGACTCGAAAGTCCAAATATCGAACCTAAAGGATCAGTTATATACTTAATTTGTCAAGTTTATTAAACTAACACTTGAGATGATTAAAAAGGGAGCTTAAATATTTTTATGTTTTTGGTTTTTATAAGAAAGAAAATAATTGAATGTAAAGAGAGGTTTTGAGTTATGATAAGAATGGTCAGGAGTTATGATTCACTAGTACTAATTTTCTCCTAATCCTAGTCCTAACGAAATTCATTCCCCGGTTAATTACCAATTCCCAAAATTAACTAAAGTCTATAATCAAGGTCAGAAGATGCTCTTTGCTTTAAATCAATACCCCAAGGATCATGGATCTATCAATTTAAGTTAAAGGATAAAATCAATTCTAGGGATGATTAATCAAATATTAACTAATCTATCAGAAATTACCCAAACAGTTTGATCATGCAATTTGGTGTAAAACATTCTCTACCTAGATATACCAATTACATGTAGATGATCACTACTATGCAAACGATTAATTATTAGAATGGTCGATTCCAAATATACAATAAAGATAAGGATGAGAATTAATTAACATAAAACAATGAGGAATTCCATTAAGAATAAGGAAAAGGATACAAATGGACAGTTACATCATAACTCTCGAACTAGGAGGACTAGTCACTCATGATTAGAGCAACACTAACAATCCTAGATAAAATAAACATAGACATACCAATAGGCAGGAATGATGATCACAATCCGTTCTAGCGGTGTTGTCCATGTTCTTCAACTATCAAAAGCCATCAAGGTTCAGTCAAATTCGTAAAAAGGTAAGAATAAAACTGAAGAATGATTTTTACAAAGCCTGGAGACCTATATATAGCTTCTTAAAGATATCTGCACAAAAATGTGCACTACGGCCGTGGTCAAAAGTGATGCTAAAGCATTGAGCCATTATGGACTGACTATGGCCCTCTTGATTGAGCATGACCCTCATGAATTGACCACGACCATGGTGACACTAACATTGCCATTGTCAGATTTTGACATTGTTCTATAGAGGGCTTTTATAACTTTATTATGGCCATACCGCTTACTAAGGTCGTGATCAAGTGCAAGATGTTCATAAAATTGTACAATTTCTAACTTTTTCACTCAGTTGAGCAATTGTACTTCTACAATACAAAATTAAGGTCCAAACATGAATTCTATCAAGGAAATGCACACAAAATGATACAAAAACTCACACAAAATACCACTCGTAAAGGTTTATTACTTCTCAGGGACAGTTAAATCCCACAAAGATCAATCTCATAGGCACCGGATTCCTCCAGCATGCCCTTGCAGTTCAACAGATTAGGATTTATCAAGTACCAACCTCATCCTAATCCTTGAAGCCTGAACACCAATAATGTGTGTCCCCATTAAACATAAAATACCAACATTATATTCTTTAACAAGGTCATTAACAAGACCTACAAATCCCTTACCACCATCCCCTCTACAGTTCCAACTTAGAATATTCATTAAGAAGTGTTGAGGGGGTTAGGAGATGACTCCTTGGGCTTGCCTGACTGATCATCAGTATTTTTCATCGGTTGGGTCACTAGCTTCTTCGAGTTATCAGGGTACTCCAAATGCTTCTTCATAGCTTTCGCAAATTGTTAACCGTTTGGCAAGTGTACCAAAATGCCTAAGTAGTAATACTCGGAAGTCCGAGTGTCGATTTCTAGAAGGACTTTGTTTTGTACTTGCATTGGATAATTTCCAATTTATAAGAGGAAAAGATGAGATGAGGTAAAAGATGAGCTAAAAGAAATAGTAACTAAAATAATAGATATTAATAAGAGACAAAAGATATAATAGGGAATTCAATGGGATGAGAATATTAGGACCTAGCATGCATTATTGGCCTAAGATGTATTATTTTAGATTTTTCCTACCCACATCTATTAGAATACTTGCCCCTAATGTCTCACGATGACAAGTCTATCTTACTTGTCTATCTCCAAAATGTCTTTGCAAAGACTCAATAGATAAAATGCATGGAGTTCCAATTCTAGATGTTTGCTTCGATGCATGGGTATAATGCAATCACTCTATGTCTAGCAATGATTTTATTAAGATTTTCCTTCCTTTTAGTTCTATTAAAAATTACCCTCTGTCGAGCGACTAATTCCTAAAACTATTGCATATAAGACCTTCCTTGTATTTCTATTAAGGATTATCCTCTGTCGAGCACCTAACCCCTAATGATGATGCAAGGATGAATGATACATAAAATTAAAGAAAGGATAATAGAAAAGAAAACACTTGTTTGCATTGATAGATATGAAGCATACAATACATCTTTTGGCACTTTTAGGCCTGTCAGGCCCTAACTAAGGGTTTAACCTCTCATAGTCATAAGGGATCTTACACTTGAAGGGGGTATAGTGAACTGATGGAGGAGAAGGGATGGAAAAGGAAACAAAAACTAATGGAAGAGAAGAAGGAATTCCCTAAGGGAGAGTTCTCAGACTTTAGGTGTGCGTTAGAGTGCTCTGAGACTCGGTGTGTCCTTTCTCCTTGGCTTGACCCTCATTTTAGAGTTGCTAGAATGGACTTGGGCCTGCGTACTCGCGCTAAGCCCGTGTTGCTCGCTTAGCGCGAGTGTTTGTATTCGCGCTTAATGCGACTCTTCTCGCTTAGCGCAGGTGTCTGTATTCACGTTTAGCGCGACTCTTCTCGCTTAGCGCCAGTGCGTGTTTTCGCGCTGAGCGCGCGCTGCGTGCTTAGCGCGTCTTGGGCTGAGCCTTCCTTTTTCATATTTTTTGTATTTTCTGCATTTTTTTTACTTTTAATCCCTCCTTTTCATATATGCAAGTCCTAAATAAGAAAAACATCAATTCTTAATAATTAAGTATAAATAACTGTTAAATAAATATTTTTAAAATTATTTTTATTTTATTTTCATTATCAAAGATAGCTCATATTTAACAGTATCACAAATACTTTTTTCTCAACATCTAGGCAAACCACATGCATTCCTAGATCATTAACTATGTCCATCGATTTGGACAAATCCACTCCATAAATTTTAGACCCTGCATGACCGTATCGGTATTCAATTTCTCATCATTGGGTTTACTAGCATTCCCCTCTAGCATCTTATGGTCAGACTTAGTAATTATATTTATTTTCCCTTTATTCTTCTCTTGGACCACTATGTTTTTTTGGACTCCTACTTATTACGTTTATTGGGCCTCAAAACTCCCTTTGTATCTTTCCCACGTGTTGTTTGTGGGGTTTTCCGTCTAGTGGTATTCGTGACTTTAACCACCTCCTTTTCCTTACTACTTTGCATGGTCCCTTCATTGACTTCATTATTGTTTTTATTTGATAGACAATTAAAAAAAGACCCTGACTCCCTTAACAACGTGCCAGTTTCTCTAACTACCATCTGCGCATTGATAACCTTTTTTATTTAGGTAGCCATTAGCTTTTCCTGATTACCTGTTATTTCTCCTAACAATCATCCACAGTCCATACAATCCCCCTTTTTTAGGATTTTTGCTCTCCACAGATTCACCCTTCGTAACACCATTAGGGCTAATGTCAACATCACTCACCTTCGTCTTCCCACCTTCAACCTCCATTGTTGTTGCTTCAACAACTGCACCTGTAGCCGCCATTGTATTTTCAATTCCTTCTATGAAACTCTTAGTGCAAGAAGTTTGCTTCTGACCATACTTACCACATGAGAAACAAATGGAATGTAATCCTTTATATTCTAATTTGATAATATTCCTTATTAACACATTAATCTGAAACACCAGTTTCTTCTGCAGATCTATCTTAATGTAGACCAAATCTGCCGCACGAATGAATAGACGTTAACTTATCTATCTTAAGCATAGTGCCCAAATGCGTACCAACCATCCACGAGAACTTATCCTTGTACAACTCAATTGGAAGCCTATGAATATGAGTCCACATTGCAATCTTCTGAATCACTTTCGTATCCAAAGAGAAGAATGGTCTCCTTCGCTGAACCACAAAGTAATTGTCAGCAATTATCCATGGCCCTTGGAAAAGAGCATGCTGGTAATCCTCCATAGCAGTGAACTGAACAATATTGTGATCATTAGGCATATCAACAAGACGAACAGACCCCACCCTGGCCCATTCAAGTTGTAGTTTATTATCAAGCATTCTATATTTGATCTTCTTTCCAAGGACATTCATAACCAGAAATTGTTCCATGGTGCACACCATTCTTTAAAATCTTCCAAGGTAGCTGGAATTGTGGGGGCACAGATCAAGTTCATTCCCTTGAATGGGGGTGTAACATTCCAAATTTCTTAGGTTGGGAAGTTCTATGTAGAAATAGCTTGTATTTGTTTGATATGCAGTGTGATAGTAATATCCAAAGTAGAATCATTCATATAGGAGATAGAACCATCATTAGACAATCAAGTGACCTAGATTTAAGTTTTGAGTCTAGGAATAAGTGTTTTAGATGTAGAAAATCTTTCATCAAACCATCAAAAGTCTACTGCAATTTAGAAAGTCAAAATAAGGAAACATCTCATTAATGTCAGTTTAATAATTAAAGACTTCTAGGATAATATGAAAAATTTAGACTTATTATTGAAATTTTAGACGATTATTATGTCTATATGAGAGAAATCATTAGTTTAAATAATTAAAGAAAAGATAAATTAATTTCTCACTCACTTTAATTATTTTTAGTAGAGACTAATATAAGAGATTAATAAAAGAATATATTCCTCTAGAATCAATTTAGAAGTGAGAATTAATTAGGGACTAATGAAGAGCTTCAATCATTAAGAGTAGTTAATTTAGAAAAAAAAAAGAGGAAAAAGACCTTGGGGACCCATACGTGGGGCCCCATCATGACCTAAAGCTCTCTATCTAAGAAAGAGAAATTCACCTCCCCTTCCCTAGCTTGTGAGGCCGCCAGTTTGGGAGAGAGAGAACATCTCCTCTTTCTTTTTTCTCTTTCTTCCTCTATTGTTTAGATGACTGTAGGTTTTTGAAGAAGCCTAGGTGAGTTTGCTAGCCTTTTTCTATGCTCTTCTCCATTCTTCCATGTTCAACTCACTAGGAATCTCATACCCCTCTTTTGCTCCATTTTCATGTCCAAGTTCTAGGAGAAGCTCAAGTTTACAACTTAACCCACACTCACCTCTTTGCTTCTTTGTGTCCACTACAGCGTAAGGGAGGAGTACTTGATCCCTTAACCATGCTTTGATGTTAGGAAGTTAAACTTCATGTATGTTGTGATTTTATATGTTTTTGTGTGAAACTCGTAATATGTAATTGAGATGCTATGATTTATGTGTGTTGAATTTGTGAATTTTGGGTTAAAAAAAGTTCCTTGTATAAATCATGTGGTTTTTAATGATGTCAAAAAGAATTCACTTAATAATGATTGTCAAAATCAAAAAGGGGGAGAATGTGAATATATGAATACATGATTTTGATGATGCCAAAGTAGAATCAAACAAGGTTGCTTCAAAGGAGAAACATTGCTTCAAGATTAATACAAGGATGTTTCAACAAAAAAAGCCTTGCTTCAAGATTAATTAAAGATCAAGCCTTGCCTCAAAACAAACTGTTTCCAAGACATCCAAGACTCTGGTAATCGATTACCAGGCAGTGTAATCGATTACCAGAAGACAATTTTGAAAAATAGTTGTTAAAAAGGGTTTCGAATTTGAATTTTGAAACTGTAATTGATTACCAGATGTTTGTAATCGATTACCAGCAATGGAACTCTTGAAATTCAAATTCAAATGTCATGACCCTTCAAAATATAACTGTGTAATCAATTACCAGAAACTTATAATCGATTACCAGTGAAAAATTTCAGAAAAAGCTTTTTGAAAAGATACATATCTTCAAATCATTTTGAAAAGGCACGAAGGGCCTACATATATGAGTGTCTGACTAACAAAGTGCTGAGATGTTTAAGCAGGCAATGGCAACCAAAAGTAACAACAATTGCAGAATCAAGAGATCTCACTAATATGTCTCTTGCCACTCTCTTTGGAAAACTTCAAGAACATGAAATGGAACTTATGAGACTCCATCAACATGAAGAGAATGATAAAAAGAGGAAAGGAATAGCACTCAAAGCCTCATCATCTTCTATTCAAGAAGAAAGTAACAAAGAGGACTTGATTGAAATAGAAGAAGATGATGGTTTCAGATTTTTTGTGAAGAGATTTAATAAATTTCTGAGAAACAAAAGAAATCAAAGGAAATCAAACATCAATCCAAAGAAGAAAGGAGAAGATTCCTCCTTAGCCCCAAAATGCTATGAATGCGATCAACTTGGGCACATGAGATTCGATTGTCATGTCTTTTAAAGAAGAATGGAAAAATCCGATAAGAGGAATTTCAAAGAAAAGAAAGCATACATCACTTGGGAAGATAATGACATAAATTCTTCAAGTGATTCAGAAAATAAAATCATAAATCTAGGTCTCATGGCGAAAGACTATGAAAGCGGAGAAGAGTTGACACATTGATAGTGGTTGCTCCAAACACATGGCAAAAAATGCATCAAAGATTATTCATATTTCTCTCAAAGATAGTGAATATGTGATCTATGGAGACAACAAACAAAGGCCACTTGATCAACAAGCCCAACAAGTGGTATCAAATGATACCAAAAGGTCACTTACCTTTGATTGATTATTTTTGATTATTTTTGTCTATGATTGTTAATTTTTTATTGAGTTTTGATTGTCCTTGATGATTATGATTGATAGTTATGTTGATTGTCTTTGATGATTGTTTTTGATTGAGTTTTGATTGTTTTTTATGATTGCTTTTGATGATTTCTTTTGATTGAGTTTTTTTATTGTCTATGATGATTGTGGTTGAGAGTTATGATTGTCTTTGATGATTGATTTTGATGATTGTGTTTGAAGGTTATGTTGATTATTGATAACTTTTGATGATTGTTTTTTTATTATTATATATTTTGATTGTTTTATACTCGATATGTATTTTTGTGGGTGCAAAATAGTTTGTTTTAATGCCTTTTGGTATCACTTGACTCTCATATATTGCAACAAGCGGTAACATTTTCTTGTAGGCCATGAAATGATACTTGTATGGTATGGAATTCTCTACTCTTTTAATTCATTATAAATTGCTGAATGGTTTTCTCCTCTCTGCTCATGATTTGTTTTTGATGTTGACAAAGGGGGAAAGATAGATAAAAGATAAAATAAAAGAGAAATTATCTATTCTTTATGAGACAACTTTTTATATACGAAATCTATGAAATCTTCAACTGTCTCATATAAGCAATCATTGCAAAATCAAGGGGGAGTAAACTATACATATAGATATTTTTTTGTTGTTGCTCCTAACCTATAGACAGATAGATATTTTTTTGTTGTTGCTCCTAACCTATAGATGGTTGTCATCATCAAAAAGAGAGAGAATGTAAATCATGTAGGTTTTGATGATGTCAAAAAGAATTCACTTGATAATGATTGTAAAAAAGAATTCACTTGATAATGATTGTCAAAATAAAAAAGGGGGAGAATGTGAATGTATGAATACATGATTTTGATGATGCCAAAGTAGAATAAAAAAAGGTTGCTTCAAAGGAGAAAACATTGCTTCAAGATTAATACAAGGTTGTTTCAACAAATAAAGCCTTGCTTCAATATTATCTAAAGATCAAGTCTTGCCTTAAAACAAAGTGTTTTCAAGACATCCAAGACTCTGGTAATCGATTACCAGGCAGTGTATCGATTACCAGAAGACAATTTTGAAAAATAGCTGTTAAAAACGGTTTTGAATTTGAATTTTGAACCTGTAATCGATTACCAGATGTTTGTAATCAACTACCAGCAATGGAACTCTTGATATTCAAATTTAAAAGTCATGACCCTTCAAAATATAACTGTGTAATCGATTACCAGAAACCTGTAATCGATTAACAGTGAAAAATTTCAAAAAAAGCTTTTTGAAAAGACACATCTCTTCAAACCATTTTGAAAAGGCACAAAGGGCCTATATATATGTGAGTTTGACTTCAAAAAGCAAGAGAGAGATATTCTAAGAGAACTTCGTTGTTAAATGCTTTCTCAACAACTATTGGGAAAACACTTGCAAATCTATTGAGAGTTCATTCAGGAACATCAAATTGTATTATCCATTCTGAAGGAGAGAAATCTTTCTGTTCATCTCAGAAAGTAAGTTGTAATCAAGAGACTGGTTGTTTCTTGAATTGCGAGTTTCCAGAACACAAGGGAAAGGGATTCCTTGGATGTTTAGAAGTTGTAAAAAGGTTTTTTACAAAGTTAGTGAAAATCGTTAGTGGGTTTCTTGAGGACTGGATGTAGGCATGGGAAGTGGCCGAACCAATATAAATCAAGTTTGCATTTTTCTCTTCCCTTATCTCAGTTATTTTACTGTAGTTTTTGTCTTGGGCATTTAAAAGAACATTGTTAAATTGATTTCTTCTTCTCCTTCTTCATTCTGCATTCTAAACCTATCATTTAAAAGGGGGTTTAAGTTTGTTAGTGAGCGAATTTTGAAACTCAATTCACCCCCTCTTAAGTTATCAAGGCCACTTGTCCAACACCTTGACCCCAAAAACATATGAAAGCATGTATGATATGTCTCATTTGGAGTTGTATAGCCTTTGGAATTAAATTTTTAAGATATGGCAAGTTATTTGTGTGCAATGCTTTGTTTTCAAAGTTTTTGAAATTGGAGTAGGCATCTATAGTTATGGACCTCAAAATTGAGCTCACAGGGTACAAAAACCTAGGGATAGACATAAAATACAACCAATTTGAGTTACTATAGCTCTTGGAATCACAATTTCAAGTTTTGCTCTTTTTTTGTAGTTTCTGCTATGTTTTCAACGAACTGCACATATAGGCTTGGTTTCTGTAGATTTTAAGCATGGAAATGATTTCCTTGTGTTTGAAAACATAGGGTTTAATGTAAAATTTGCATGAAATGTATTTCTACAACTCTTGGAAATTAGAAAACAAGTTTTGTGAACTTTATGGTTTAAGTGCAGTGAAGTTTTGTGTTAGGGAAAAATGAGAGTGGATTTAAGAAATTTTGAGAGAAAAAATGAGTTTCTTGCATTTGAAAACCTTGAGAGACATATATGGTTTGTCCTAATTGGATTTCTACATTAATTGGAAAGTTGATTTCAAAATTGATAATTTAGTGCAATTCCTAATGAGAATGTGTCAAAAATGTGTAGAAATGCATGGAAAAGATGATGGGAAATATGGATTGAATTCTTTACTTTAATTGAGACTTTATTGTGTAGAAGTGCAAAAAAGTTTATGCTAATTGTCGTAAGACCAAGTGGGACCACTTTTGGCAAGGCTTGTTGCATCTTATGAATTTAAGTTTATTAATGATGTTGATTATGAGCTATCATGCTTTGGAATTGGGTTCAGGAGTGTTCGACCCTTAGCAACATTTATTTTGAATGCATTCCAATGATTTTACTGATTTGATATGTAGTGAGGAGTGATTTTGTAAAGTGGTCTTCTCCACTTAAAGGGTCATGTTGATTGATGACCTTAGAGAGGAAAGAGGATTAATTTTCCACCTCTCTTGATATGTTTGTGTGTGTGTGTGCACAGTGAAAGATACTTGTAGTCGAGTAATTCATGAGGATTGGCAAGCATTTCGAGGAAGGAATAGACAAATGAGGTGGCGAGATTGTGTTAGAATTAGAGGGATTTTTGTGTCAAGAGTTAGGGCCTGATCCTATTCAATGGGAATACACTCTCTAATGTTTATTCACAAGTACCAATGTGATTGTCGTTCATGCTTCTCATCATAAAGAAAGAGTAAGGATTCATTAAGTGAGGGTGGATGACATAAAATAGGTACATTGGGGGACAGTCCAAATGGTTCAAATAAATGTGGGGGAATATTGATTGGTGATAACCTGACTAAGGACATTTCCAATTAGTTCAGAGGACCCGCGGACCTCACTTGACATTCCTGACTAGAGCGGAGCTGTATTCATAGTTGCTAAGAGTGCCATGTCCTATATTGGCATGTGACATGTCCTCTGAATCGTCGTCCATATATTGTGTAAGACCATGAAGGCCTAGGAGGCTTAGTGGTAGTGTTGGCCCAAGAATAAGGATTGTGTTGGAGTAGAATTGCAGATTAGGATGTCGTGAGTGATGCATGATAGAGTACCACCCATTTTGGTTGTATAGGTTATGTGTGCAACTTAATATCTGTGTATGTGGAGTTCAAAGGGATGGAGTACTCACTCCCTTATTACCATTCTCAGGATACGATGTTGAGCACGTCGCCAAATCCCTTATTCTTCATTGACACCATCGAGACACAGTGGGAACACAATGATACACTCTATGTTAACCATTTCTATGGGTTCCTCTGTTTTCGTTGTGCATCGATAAACATACTAGAATATAGACAATGTATAGTTGACTTTTATGATTGGTGGACTCAGCCCACATTGCCATATTATTGCTTCATCGTTCCCGTGCTAGAGTTTGTTATCCCTTCCATGTCAGATTCACCACTAGCGGATGATGTGATGTCCACTTCTGAACCTAGCCTCTCATTTGAGGATATTAAGGCCATTTCCCCTGATTTGATGTCTCCCTAATTAGTGTTGCCTAAGTCTCAGAAGCCACCCGGGGTAGACTTGGTGGATTTCATGTTAGAGGACACGGGAGAGGAGTTGGAAGAGGACACATATTTCGAGAAGGATTCGTCAATGGATGAGAAGGCTCCCATCACGGAGTTGGAGTTTATGCCAAAAGTTTAACAATAATCTATTCTTAAATTTGATTTTGGTTTCGTGAAGAAATAACATTTTACATCATTTTCATAAAAGAATGTTACAATTATATATATATATATCAATGTTTCTAAATAATTAACTTAAAAATAGTATTAAGAGATAGTCAATCAAATATATAATATTTTTATATATTAAAAAATCAATTATAACATACTATATATGACTTAGGGCAACATTATTTTTTTGTTAATAATTTAGTTTCATTGAATTATAACAATCAGTTATTAATTACAGGTAATAATAAATTATTAATTGCCCTAATAGAATAGATTAAATATTAAAATAAAATAATTTTTACAATATAGTGGATAATATTAAAGGAAATGATTTTGGGCAAGAAAATTATATATATAATTGTTGGTCATTATAGAGATATAGTTGATTGTATATGCAGCACACTAATAAAATTAGGATTTTTTGTAATTATAATATTTTTAAAATGACATTGTTAATGAAATTAACATTCACTTTATGTATTAAAATTTAATTTAAGGAATATATATATATATATATATATATATATATATATATATATATATATATATATATATATATATATATATATATATAAAGAGGATTATACAATGATAGTGTAGAAAGTTTTATAATATTATCTAATCACAATTTATTATGCAAAATAAATTTATTGATTTTTATGATAATTATTTTTTATTTTTTATTTTAAAATTCATATTAATACACACACACAAAGTGAGCATTACTAAAATCAATTACTAATTAAGTTTATAGGATTTTTATATATATGTAAAAAAATCTTTAACTTAAGTTACATGTCAAGATTACAAAAAATAAAAATAAAAATTGATGTTCCCTAATTTTATTTCATTTCTTTGGATTTTCTTATGTCCAGTTAGTAATTTTTGCTTTTACATGTTTCTGTTTCTGTTTTTTTCTTTATTTTTATTGTGGGGGACATTAAAGAATATGGTCTTGTTCAATTATTTATAATATAATTTAATATTCATCTTATAATATGAGAGTAATTATTTAAAATTCATTAATTATAAATTTGATCATTAGTTGTCAAGAATGAAAAGTGGTTAATTATATTTTAATTTGTCTTCCATAATTTTAATTAGAACGGTGTCTATACTTTTAATTTACACATTAAAGTGATAATTGATTTAGGCTCATCTGTCAACTCATAATTTATAACATGCTTTATACGTTCCATCTTTTTTTATGAGTCTTAATTTATATGTTTCTCTAATTATATAATAAGCATATTATTAAAAATTAATTATTTTATAGAATTAGCTGACTAATCAAGTTAATATTATTAAAAATTGACTAGTGTAAAATTATTTCTTTTAAATTTAAACAAACTCATCCAATATGTTAAAAAAAATGAAAATTTCCATCTGATCTAATGACTCTAAAATATTCAAATCCCCTTTACATAATTAGATGCTGTAAAAATAAAAATTTAGATCTAATGACTCTAAAATTTAACATATATGTTCGAGCCTGCGTATAGTACCTATTTCTTCTAATTATAAATTTTTAATTTGAATAATATGTATTCAAAATGTTCCTTAGTATTCTCACCGTTCAATTCAATCATTTATTATTTTCCATTTAAATTTATTAATTATATATAAATGAAAATTAAAAATATATTTATTACTGTCCTTTTAATTTTATTTTTAAAATTTGCAACGGTTTTAATACATTTAAAATCATAAAAGTAGCCTTTAAAATTTTGGAGGAAAAACTTTTTCACCAAATTTATACTACTCTTAAGTAATTTATGAAGGATAAAATATATGTATTTTATATGGAAGATATATCTTTATATATATATATATATATATATATATATATATATATATATATATATATATATATATATATATATATATATATATATATATATATATATATATATATATATATATATATATATATATATATATATATATATATATTAGATTCTTATAAAATATACTTAAAGCACTATACATTTATTTTTTTCAACAAATTATCGAAACTATGATAAATAATTGTTTCGTGCATTAAAAAATAATAATTACATATATGTCTAACATGTAAAAATTAAAAACATACACATTAAAAATATATTTAATTTTTACACAGATAAATAGATATATTATAATTAAAAACCTTTTGGGTCTCTATCTTGCACTTAGTTCATGATTCAATAGAAACATACAACTATGAAGCCGCAAATTAACTCAAAAAATTATCCTCCAAATGACAATGTTATTTTAGAAACATACAACTATATGTGGACTTAATTAATATTTGTTTTTTTTCTTAATTCTCTAAATAACTGATATTGCAAATAACATTAAACAAAACAATTGGAGACAAAAAATTTAGAATACATGATTTTAGCAATACATGTGAATTTCTTACAAATCCAATTTAAGCAATACCAAGTTAAATGCCAAAACCTTGAACACATATCAAGTCTTAATATAGGGACAGAATAACTCAACAGTATCTAGTAACTAATAAACTGGAAAACTTAAAAAGCCATAAGGAACAACGTTCATGAAATCCCAAAAAAATTACACTAAACTCATCATCATTCACAATGATTTTCCAAGAATGCTTAATCAATAATCACAAATGATTGTTGGATCATCCTGAAACCAAAAATGAAATAACAATAATAAATATATAAATAAGCTTAAATAATCTGTAAAAAAAACCTTCTTTTATATAATTGACATGTATTAAGTATTTATGTAGTTAGTTAGGTACGTAGTCAAAATGTCATAAAATAATATATATATATATATATATATATATATATATATATATATAGTTGTTGATTGGTTGGGCTTGGGAGTATAGCGCAGAGTGAATTGAACGAGGGCTTTGTTATTAGCAGCTCCAATCGCTAATGGCACCACCTTCACATTGTAATTATTATAATATATGACCAAATGCCAGTCACGACTGAAACTTGTTTTTCTTGTGTATTTCCACTACTAAAGCAACTTAAACTTGTTGTTGTTGTGTTGTAGAGTAAAAATATACAATGAAAACAAATTTTTGTTGTATCATCAAAACTTATTTTCATTATATATTTTTACTCAACAATACAATGAAAATAAGTTTTTGTTGTGTATTTAAGTAATTTTTTTCTATTTTTCATTTAGTAGAAATCTAAATTGATGCAAGTTTGATCAATATTAATGGATGCAAAAATGTAGTAGAAATCATACTAAATGGTCGTAGATACATAATACAACATTTACCAACAAAATATAAAAGCAAATATAAAATATAAAAATGAAATACAAAATGTCAAATACATAAGATATAACTAAATACAAATTATAAGTCAATGACAAGTCTTCCTCCTCATAGTGTGCAAGCTCCAAAAATGCCCTTTCTCTTATGCTCGTCTCTGTATAAACTGAATACCCTTTTATGCCTCAGAGCCAAGGATCACTTTCCTTAGATCTAATATGGTCTGAAGATCCTAAGCTATGGCAAGAAACACCATCAACAAAAAAAGTACAATGTAGTTATACAATGAAAAAGATAGAGTAGTAAAGATACTTGGAGAATAATCAGGTTGATCATCCGCTTGGGGTCTGGTGCAGCACGGTGATGAGGCATGGAAAGAAGGTCTTTGGCTGGGAGCATGATGAATGGATGGTAGAAAGTTTTAAACTGGTACATATAATGATCAATGCACATCCACGGGGCATCAACAACCACATGCCATCCCAGAAGCTCAACATGAAAGACATTACCAAGTACCAACCCACAGCTGATAATGTTGGTATGCACCAATGCAAGAAGGAATAAAGTGTGTAAGTCGACAAGGAGCAAGAGGAATCCCCTATACATGGTCTAATTGGCATAAAACTCACTCAGGAAGATAGGGGTTGAACATGGTGCCAAATCGTAGGTGCTCAGTGAAGAACGAGATCACATGAAATGGTTGAACCTCTCGGGGGATCATCCTATGGCATCCAAGATCGTCCTCATGGGCCTAACCTTATCCTTACCCTCTCAGAGGCTTCCATTTGTAGGCACGAGGCTTTTTTTCAATGTATGTCGAAATCAGGTCGCGCTCAATAATAAGAATTAAAGTGCTCATATTTTCATGCCTGAAACACAATATTAAAATAAATATAATCCTAAAAGCCTCAATTTTATAACAAATTTTTTTTCAAATTTGTATTTGTAGAAATGTCATATATCCATCAATTTGACAACAATTATGCATGCTAGCATCGTTGAGGTGGTCATATAGAAAACACGAGGCAACAACATCGCATGCATATCAATTGCATCTCCCAAGGTCCTGCGAGTGTTGTGTATTGCCTTTTGCCACACGTTGATGGTACAAGTCTCGTATTCAGGAGAAAGGTACATGGCACACCTTTGTCTGTCGAAAAATACACCTCCTCGTCCTGATTCAAAGGGATGTAAGAATAAGGCACTATTAGAAAATATGTTTTCTACATCGGTTATTTATGACTTTCTACATCGGTTTTTAACTGATTTTGAAAGTATTATGGTTAACATAGGTTTTTTAAAATCGATGTTAACGTAAAATTTACAACATTAGTTATCTAAATAACCGATGTTATATAATAAGAATTACACACACAAAAATGTATAAATGTTGACAATTGACATCCGTTTTCTAGAAAAACCGATGTTAACTTATAGATTAACATCGGTTTTCTATAAAAAAAACCCAATGTTAATCTATATGTTAACATCGGTTTTGTAAAAAACCGATGTTAAATGTTCTTAGGTTAATGTAGAAAACAAAAATCGATGTTAATGTATAAGTTAACATCGGTTTTTTACAGAAACCGATGTTAATGTTTTGGATATTAAAATCGGTATTTTACGAAAGCCGATGTTAGTATACACAAACAGCATCGGTTTTTTGAAGAACCGATGTTAAGTTGTATGTTAACATCGGTTTTTTTTTTCAAAAACCGATGTTGTTTGTGTATATTAACATTGATTTTTGTAAAAAACCGATGTTGTTTTTAGGTTTTTTTAAATACACTTTCTGTTTTTACAAAAAACCCAAAATTTAACATGTCAAATTCAAATCAGACCACACATCACAGCATATATCATTTGCATTATGTTTTTTTACAGTTTTTAGCAGAAAGCTATAGTAAACTATCAATTGATAACTAATAAATGATTTATTAATTACTATCAATAAAGAATATTCAATGTTCAAATGACATAGCAATTAGCAAAAATGTAAAGCAAGGTAGTAAACTAATTAAGTAACCTAAAATGAAATAGTTCCCTAACATCCTAACTTTGATTTCTAACTTTGAGATAATATTGTGCCTACTGGATGCGAAGCGCCTTCAATCTCTATGCTTCCAATGGTCTAACATCGTTAAAATACTGCATGATCAAATAAAAGATAAATTAATAATGTAATAACAATTATAAGAAAATCAACTTTGTTTGAAATAAACATTTACCGTTTCCTAATTATTCCTGAAAGTTCCTAAGATTATCGTGGACATCCAGTGCATGACGTAATAGCCACACTCATTGCTTCCTTTTTGTCTTTATTACACTAAATACATAACGAAATTTGGATATTAATTAAACGTTAACTACAATTAGTGTACACACACATAAGCAGTATATATAAGTAGAAGTTTTATTTAAATCACGTACCTTAACAACAATCCACCTAGCACCAGCCTTGGATTTAGGTTGTGGAGTATCATTAAGTCCTTTCAAAGCACTGTTGAATACGAGGAACATTAAAATATTGATGTTCTTGAGTTATGCTAATGCAAATGTATTGAAAACAACACTGACCTGTTAATTATTCCCTTAAGGTAGTTGTCTGGCCTGTTATGCAAGGAACAAAACCAGAAAACAAGGTTTTCCTTAGGCAGAATGACGACCATTTGCCAGTGTCCGCTACAGTGGAGACGAATATGGGTTATTGTAGTATTATACATTATTTAAATTTAGTTGTTTTGTTTGACTTACCCATTTAGGTAGGCTCCAAGGTAGACATCGCGTTTTGAACTCTGCATCCAACTCTTGATGTAACTTTCCGATTCAAACTGGGATTGCCCAGATCTCTAAATGGACTGTGGCTCGAGGAATCCAAGCACATCGGAATTTCCCACTCGCATACTTGTCTCAGTCAGACGCCTGTTGTTGTTAAGACAAAATTAATTATGTATGAATTTAAAACAACAACTTAGGTAATTAACAATAATCTAAATTGACTTACAGAATCCACAACTGTATAACTGATATGCTGAGACATTGACCACCATGTACTATTTCGGAGAGATATTCGTGATGGGAAGTCTTGATTAAACACCCCAAACACGGTAGCATCCCACATAACCTGGAGAGGCTTCAAGAAAAGCTGTGGGATGATCAATTTCATCAGATATAGGGGATCATCGACCTTATGATCCGGCCTATCTAAAGGTTTTGCCGGAGAAACAACTGCCTATTTATCGAACATAGTTAATTAACATAATTTAATTATAGGAAACAATTCAATTGAAAAAAAAGAAGCATATGATGAGAGTAAAATACTTGTTCTGATACACGCTTCACGAGATGTGTCGCCCAAGCAAGGAAGGTGTTAAGTGCCTGCCCCACTAAAATAACCTCGTCAGTAGGTACAGGAACGGGAACCTCTGCATCTTCAACCCCCTCAACACCAACCTTCACATGGCCATGCAACAAAGGGATGTTGTGAACCGTTGTAGATCCCTCATAAACTCTTCCTAGGGCAACTAGGCGGGAAAGATTTTTTTCGATGTACAACCCGCATTTGTCTGAGTCACCCGTCTCTGGATCGGTCGGTGAGGGATCAACACAACTCCCCTTTGTGCTAACACGAGTAGCTGAGGGACCAACCTCAGACTCCGGAGGTAGTGCAAGTCCCTGTGATTGCATCTGTGATTGAAGCTGGGATTGCATCTGGCTGAAGGATGCCATTAGCTGCCGAGTCACTTTTTCTATGATCAACTCCTCCAGTTGGTCCTTGATTTGTTGAGTCAACTGCTTGAGTTCTTCGAGAGGGATGGAGGAGGAACTGCGGGAGCTTCGTGGAGTCGATCCAATGTATTGCTTAATGGTGACAACGGCTCCAGCAACACGTACACGACCAGGGTGTTTTGGTCGCCCAATGACAGCAGTCAGGACATCCTAACGTCCATGGGGGACAAACGAACCCTGTGACGCCTGCTCCTCCAAAGAATCCTGTACATAACACATATATTTGTCCAAGGCATTCGCTTAATAAAGAAACATAATTACAATTCTTAATTGAAAATGACTTACAATCTTCTCAGCGATTTCCTTTGCGGCCTTAGACGTCATCTACCCAGTTTTCTTGGTGCGGGCCATCTTCCACTTCACGTGTCGTCTGATGGGAGATAGAGGGTTAATGACGCCCTCAGTGCTTCCAGACTTAGTAGCTTTCTCTAGTTTTTTCTTTGTCTTCTCAGCCATCAGCTTTTGTTCTAAATATTCATAACCCCCACGAGACAGCACGTGGGGGGAGATGTTTTGCTTCATGATGGCCTGTGCTTTTTTCCGCACATCCTGCAAAAATCGAACATTAATGAAAATGATTGCTACAATCTATTATAAGAACTGAATTTTTAGTGGAAAAAAATTCATATTACAAAGTACATACCTCCCACAAGGGATCTCTGCGGGTCTGACAAAATTGGGCCCATTTCTCCTTGCTAATGCCATTTTTTCACAGGTGTTGTCCACACCGTCCTTGTTGCCTTCAAGTGCCCATTTCCTAGTCAAATCAGATTTAAACTGCCTCCATCGCTCGCCGACAGTCTGAAGAACTTTCATCTTTTGTCTACTGTTAGAAGCTTCAAGGATTTCAAATTTTTCCTGACAAACAATAAATTAGATTTTATTGTTAGTAAATTATAAATTTTGGATACTAAAGAAAATCAAAGAAGAAAACTAAAATACCTAAATATCCTCCCATATCAAATCCTTCTGAGCAACAGGGACTTCCTTCCAGGTCTCGTATGTCACGTCGACCTTATCACGAGCAACAATCCCCAAATATGTTCTTAATTTCTTCTTGTGGGTATCATCGGCCTTGCCAGTCGCAGGATCGACGTGGACCATTGGTCTCTCTGCCCCATGTGGTCTAGTGACCAAGGATCGTAGCTGTGTCGCCTTACGTGTCTGCTTCAAGGTGGACGGAGACGTTGATGCTACTGTAGGAGGAGGAGGAGGAGGCGAGGAAGGTGGAGTAGCCATGGTCCTGTAAAGAGAAAAACTTGAGTTAGTTAACATTATCAAAAACCACAGTATGAGTTATGTAAATCGATTTACTGAAATCAAATACATAATTAGAAAATTACATTAGACGATGTTAATTAATTCTACTTCATCATGATCATTACGATTAGCATGAATGTCGTCGACTTCTTCTTCTTCGACGACGTTAGGAGTCATTTGTGTGGACAAAGGACTAACATAATTTTCCATGTATGAATCATCATCTTCTACATTAACACCAATTGTTTTCCCGTGTAGAACAACGCACCACCTTTCATCACAAGGGTCTTGCACATAAAATACCTGTTTAGCTTGTTCTACCATGATGAAAGGGTCATTGTGGTAACCTAGTTTCTTTAGGTCTACCAACGTAAATCCTACATCATCGGTCCGCACACCGGTGTTGCTGTCAACCCATTTACATTTGAAAACACATACAATAAATTTGACATAGTTAAGCTCCCAAATTTCATCAATGAACCCAAAGTAAGGGATGGAAGCTACACGGGGATTGTCATCATGCACACTTGCAAAGTGTTGAGATTCAGCCCTTAGGGTGACCCCGCTGTTTTGCATTGTACTTTTGTCATCTTGTGCTTTTGTGTAAAAGGAATACTTGTTTATGTCGTATCCTTGCCAAGTTATAACATTTCTTTTAGGCCCATCTGTTATCCTTCTTAATGTTTCTGAAGCATTTTCATCAGCAAAGATTGTATCTTTAAACCAATCAGAGAAAGTCTTGTTATGCTTTTTCAAGATCTAGTTCTTTGACATTTTTGGATTATTTTGTTTGACTAAAGCTTCATGTTGAAGAATGTATGACAAAACTTTATTAATGTTGTTCAACACATACAAGTGAGCTTGTAACAAATCTTCTACACTTAGAGTGATAACATGCAGTCCTCTTGAACCCTTACCGCCCCTCTGTCGTCATGGCAAGACTCACGAAGGCCAACAGGTTTAGCCTTTTCAATGTACTCTGAACAAAATTCAATGGCTTCTTCTGCAATGTACCTTTCAACAATAGATGCTTCCGGATGATGTAGATTCTTGGTATACCCTTTTAAGATCTTCATGTATCGCTCAACCGGGTACATCCATCACAAATAAACAGGACCACAACATTTGATTTCTCTGACCAAATGAACAATTAAGTGAATCATGATGTCAAAGAAAGCAAGAGGAAAATACATCTCTAACTGGTACAGTATAATTGCGGCCTCATTTTCCAGGTCATCAA
This sequence comes from Glycine max, assembly GCF_000004515.6. Classification (NCBI taxonomy): domain Eukaryota; kingdom Viridiplantae; phylum Streptophyta; class Magnoliopsida; order Fabales; family Fabaceae; genus Glycine; species Glycine max. Next base: position 22,559,459 of record NC_038254.2, read on the forward strand.
ACTTGAAAGGATCAAGGACTTGCTACATATGGCATTGAAGAAAAAGCACAGGCGAGTTATGGCTAACCTGACTTTTTTAGGCAAAATGTCTCATATGGCCACGACTAACAATTATTGCATCAACACGTGACAATCGTGAGACTTTAACCCTACCAGCTTAAGCTCCTTCAACTACACAAAACTCTTAATATTTGAAGAGTATCCTTGTGGGACTTTGACTCGGTGCAGACACTGACAAAAACTTATCTTCTCCTTTCTGGACAAAGTATGACAAGCTGGAGGCAAGTATATTTTTTTCCCATCAGACCTTAGATGCAACTGCGATCATATACCCATGTCAGCTAGATCTTGACGGGTACTTAGACCATCTTTCTGCTTGCCTTGAATGTTAAGGAGCGTCCCAATGACGCTATCACATACATTTTTCTCCACATGCATAACATCAATACAATGTCTAACATCTAGATCAGACCAGTACGGAAGATCGAAGAAAATGGACCTCTTCTTCCATATGCAAGTCTTACTTTTATCCTTCTTTTAGGTCTTTCCAAATATAGTATTCAGGTGTTCAACCCGCTGGAAGACCTGCTCAACAATCAACGGTATCGGCGCAGTTTCATGCTTTTGACTTCCATTAAAATCTTTTTTCAATTGTCCGTAAGGGTGATGAGGTTTTAGAAAACGGCGATGCCTAGTGTACATTGTTTTTCTACCATGTTTCAGTTGTATGTAGCTTGTGTCTTCTTCACAGATGGGGCATGCATTATGAGCCTAAACACTGTAACCGCTGAGATTCCCATATGCTGAAAAGTCATTAATGGTACAAAAAAAGCATGGCATGCATTTCAAAAGTCTCCTTGTGAAACCCATCAAACACTAAAACCCCCTCATCCCACAACTTTCTCAGGTCTTCAATCAACGGACTTAGATAAACATCAATGTCATTTCTTGGATGTCTTGGGCCTGATATCATCATAGGCAACATCATGTATTTTCGCTTCATGCACAACCAAGGAGGCAAATTGTAAATTACTGGTAGAACTGGCCATGAACTGTGTTGAGTGCTTAAATTGCCATATGGATTCATTCCATCACTGGCTAGTCCAAGCCTAAGATTTCTTGCCTCTTTGGCGAAATCTGGATACAAACCATCAATCTTCTTCCACTAGGAGCAGCTAGATGACGGACCATTCCATCATAGTTTCTCTCATTTGCATGCCAGATAAGGTCTTTTGCGTCGTCGCCATTAGCAAAAAGACGCTTAAACCTTGGAATAATGGGAAGATACCACAACACCTTCACTGAAGGGCCCTTCTTTGAGTTTTCATCAGAATTGCAGTCCTTATCATCCTTCACTTTGTATCGTGACTCCCCACACCTAGGGCATTTGGACATTTCTTCAAATTGATGCATGTACAGTATGCAATCATTTGGGCAATCATGAATCTTCTGATACTCCATACCTATAGGACACAATATTTTTTTGGCCTGATAGTAACTTTTAGGCAACGTGTTTTCCTCTGGAAGCAACTCGTGCCCTACTTGAAGCAGTGAAGTAAAGCTTTTATCACTCCACCCATATCTGGCCTTGACATTAACCAGACTTAACACCACTGACAACAGCATCAAGGAATTCTTGCACCCTGTATACAAAGGCTTCTTTGAATCACTCTGCAATCCTTCATACATAGGGGCATGTGCTTGCTGAAAAGACTCTTGTCCAAGGTCACAAATCTTATCCTCCAAGCGATCTCCCATTTCTACATCAAATGGTTCAGATTGGGACCCACTCTGCATGTCTGTCAATTCACCATGTCATATCCACGTCGTGTAATTCTTCTTAATCCCATCACACAATAGATGCTCCCGTATGTTGTCCAGTATTTTTCGTCTTCCATTTAAACAATTGATGCAAGGACAATAATATTTTCCATCTTCATCCGGTCGACCTCTTTTTGAAGCAAATTGCAAGAACTACTCGATGCCTTCCTCATATTCTAGGCTGATGCGACTTTCATTCATCCAACTTCGATCCATCTATGTAATAACTCCATGATACTCACAAAGTTATTCGATGCATGAAAATCTAACTCCTTTATTATAGGTGTGGCCATTCAGGAAGATCGTCTTTTATGGTAGCTTCATATGTCTGGGTTTCTATTTTGTTAAATTTGACAAAATTTTGGCAACATTTCACATTGGTCTCCAAGTACATGACATGAAATCAGTGAAATTAATTTCCCGATAATCAAGTATGCACTCAGAGAACAACTAGAAATGCATTGTACCAAAATTTCATCAAATTAAACAAAATAATTTTAACCTTAACACATGAATCTACCATAAAAATACCAGTCTCCCCAAACTGTCCAAACGGACAATTCAAGATTGAATACAATGATTAATGCAAACTATCCACAACAATCATTGCATTCAATCTCAAACGGGAATCTAAGGTTCTCTCATCATGAACACAATTTGCATATCATATATAAGTTGTCTTTAATGGCAGTGAACAAGAAATAAAAACATTAATTGGTAACAAACATTTGTAAGTAGCACACAGAGTAGTGAGGACAGTCATACAATGTGAATAAGTGAAACATTTTTAAAATTTGACTTTTATAAGAGAAGTAACTGCAGTTTTATTGCCAACCTGCCTCATTCCTTAATTTTTCAATAATGTGATTTAATACTGTTGTTATACTTGTGATTTAGTTCTCTTGGAAACCTTGAGAAGGAGTAGAGAAGTATTATGCTAGGTTTTGGAAACAACTAGGTAAGTGTTTTATAATTGGTGTCTTGTTTTTATAGGTAGTGCTTAAACAGATTATGCTAAAACTATGTTTATCTTACAGCCTTAAATTAGACAATGGTGTCTGAAATGTAAGGAAGATGGCACGCCGCCATCGCTAAGCTTCGGCTTGGCCTGCTGTTGCAGCATGGTGGTGTTGAGGGTGTTGGATTGGAAATTGAGAAGTGTTGATGTGTTGTTATTGGTATTGTCAGAGGAAAAGGCTATGTCGGGGAAGAAGGTTCTTCGTTGATGTTGTTGGAGGGAGAAATTGGGGTTGAAGTAGGAGGGTCGGAGCTGGGAGGGGACAAACATGGAGGAGCCGGAACTGTGTATAGAGATGTTCAGGGAGGTGAAGGTGTCGGTGCCAATGGTGGCGATCATAGCAGGCTCCACCTGCTGGAGGAGCCACTCAATGGTTTTGTCGTCTGACTTGTGGCCCAACTCGCGGTTGAGCTGGAAGACGCGGGTAGCGCAGAGGGTCGGCATTCGAATGCGCCGCCCGCGCCCGTCCACCTTCGTGTGTTGGTCCTTGGTTGAGGTGCGCTTTGGCGGAAGCTTTTTGCTGTTCTGATGGTGGTGGTGGTGGTGATGGTGGTGGAGATCCTCGCCTCCCTCCACGATTGCATGGAGAGGAAGAAAATAAACTTTGGTGGTGTTGTGTGAGTGAGTGAGTTGTGTGTGTGTGTGTGTATGTTTGAGTATTTTTGTGTTTGTGTGTGAGATAAAGAGAGATCGTTTTTTTTATGACACAGGTTGTCAATTGTGATCAGTGAGTTTGTAGTTTAATATGTGTGGTAGGTCTTTCTGGTTTTTAAGAGAGGAGGGGATGTGTGTGTAGCTATAGGTAAGCTATAGGTTGGACTAGAAGTGGAAAAATCATGGATTTTTTATTGTATTGTGTTGATGTACTGCCATGTCTTTCCTTTTTATTTGCTTTACTGGTTTTAGAAGTTATTGGTTCTAGCTGCTATTCAAGTTTGTCTTCCTAGTCTGAACCATAAACTTAATCTTGGGAGGTTTCAACAATAATTGACAAGAACAATATGCAACAACAATATACATAGAAGAAACAACAAAAACATAGCATGCAGAATAACCAATCAAGGCAGAACGAAGAAGGCATAATAAGCAAGCAAAAACACTCCGAAGTAAGGATGTGGTGGCGCAAACCTTCTAGAAGCAGAATATCCCAAATGTTGGTGTCGTTAGATATTGTCTCCGGTAGCAATTTTTTTTGAAATTTGTTTCTTTCCTCCAAGGCACTAGCTGCCAAAAGCTGTTAAGAATAGTAGATAAGTAACTTCTAGATAAAAAACTGTGGACATCACAGGCCATGTAGCAAATGCAAAAAACAATCATCATAATCATCATGAGTATATCAACAGCAGTTTGGGACATAAGGTGCTAACTAATGAACTTGAATATCGTAAGCTTCAGGAAATAAGGAAGACAATAGTTTGGGACTACACGTATCCATGGTTTCAACTAGTAGTTGATAGCAGTAGCAACACAGATACGTAAGACCACACCCAGGTAAACCAACCCAGATAAACCATGTGTTAGCACTCTAAAAGAAGTCAAGAAAACAACTCTTCCCTTAAAAGATAGGAAGGAAGAAACTCCTAACCAAAAACTCTAGCGTTATGTTCCACTTTTGTAATTCAGCAACCTTGTTATGTCATTGCTTCAACCTTCTTATTCTAGTACATCTTTTTTTTCTTTTCCATTTTCTGATTCAAAATCCCACTGTTCAAAACCTTTCAATATCTAAGTCCTGGAAAGTTTAACTTCTCAAAAGGGTAAAGGCTTTTACTTGGACTATGACACATTTTAGAATTAATATAAATGATCTGTTACAGAATTGTAGGATTGAAAAGGCTATTCCTGTTACAGAATTTCAAGTGGATAATTGCTATGGGGTATTGTTGGGAATTTATAGTTGCTTTTGGGGATAAACAAGGATTTTCTTATCTAGAGAAACATTATAATGAAGAAAAAAAAATTATTGCTTACTAAACAAAGGGAATATTTATTGACCATGTGAACCAAATAGGGAGGTCCTAATAACTGCATCATTGTATTAACTTACTCCTTTGATCCTCTTGAAAGCAGGGTAATAAATCTTTAATCTTGCTTTAATTTTGATCCACTGCTTATTAAAAACTTTATTACACTATCATCCTATGATGTGCTGCCATTTCACCAAAAGAGTATGACCTCTCATGTAATTGTAGTCATAATCAATATCTTTTGATGTGCCAACAAATGACTAGATGGTAGTGTACAAAACTTCTGCACAGAATAATAGATCATAACTAAGATGGGATGTCATACAGGAAAAGATAAGATCAATAAGGAATGAATATATTAGAGAGAATGTTAGTGGCGCCTATTGAGGAAAAAAAGGTAAATATGATTAGGACATGAGAGAAGAAGACTATAGAAACCCATTCAAAAAGGTAGAGGTACAGTGGCAGACCAAGAAAGACTCTTATGTGAAACCATGTGTTAGCACTCTAAAAGAAGTCAAGAAAACTTGAAATAATCGTTTCCTAAAAAAAATTATGAATCTTACTCTAACCTAGCTACCCACGTATCATCGAATTGCTATGTTGTGTATATTACTAAATATACATTATCTCCACCCCATCCCCACCAAAAAAGAAATCCACTGTGAGGGAGAGTTGTACAAAAACCTTGAAAGTTTTTATTTGCTCTAAGGGTACTGTTCCTGCATGTGGCTATTTCTTGTTGATTTTTGTTTCTGCACTAAGGTTACTGCTATGATATTTTGCTCTTTGGTTGTGGTTACTGGATTTATCAAGTTTGGGATCTTGAAGGGGCTTTGGCTAGTGATTCTGAATTTCTTCTATTTTGTTTCGTTCAATTCCTTTGCTATTTGGCATTTTAGTGGCTATTTTAATGATCTTGTGTTCTATTTTCCTTGTGTTCTACTATGATATTTTGCTCTGAGTTTTGTGTGCTTATTGTTTGTCCCTGACTGTTTTTGAGCTTATCACATTTAAATTCAAGTTTTATATCCTGCAAGTGTTTTTGGTCTGTGTTTGTTCTATGCCTACCACTATCTTGAATGAGCTTAGCACAATTATGCAGTTCTTTTTGGTTTCTTTTAGAGTTGATAGTTATTTAATTGTTGAGTTCTGTTATTTTTTTCTTGTTTCTCAATTTTGTCCCTCTTATTTTCATTTATCTTATCTTTAGTTTTTCATTCGCTTTAGACAGGAATAAGGAAGGTCATGGAGATATAGTTGCTAGATTTTTAAGATTATTAGCTTTTGTAGAAGGAAGTGCATATTTGTAAAATCTATTTTTGTTTCATTGGCTGTACTGCAACATGGGGATCACTTGTGTAGTTGTGCCTACTTACAAGATCATCTAAATTTGTTATCTTTTTTAATGTTTGAATAGCTTAAGAAACACTACAAATATGTTAAAGCCTAATAGAACTTAATGCAGTTTTTTGGTTGTTACTATTATACTTTTCTGATGTGTATTCGGTTTAGTAATATGTGTATGATATCACAACATGTATACATTTATGAATGGTTCTTGCTGAATTTGGAGGGAGTTAGGAGGGAATAGCTTGATTGATATTGCTTGTGGGTGTAGTGCCTTTTCAGAGCATCTATATATATATAGATTCTTAATAGACTAAGTGAGGATTGTTTTCTTGATAAAGAGTAAATGGATGCTACTTCCTAAATACTAACACCTATCATGAACTGCATGTCATTCTAATAGTTCCAATAGAAGTGAATATTTTGGTGTTGTATTTTCCTTTACTTCATTTTCTGCTTATAATATATATCTTATGATCTTAGACAAGCAAACCATCTTTTCCCTAGGCGTGGCCTATATAATTTAAAGAAGATAAAAAAATGAAACTAAAAAGGAAGCATTTGGTTATAAGTATAAACTGGATGATAATTTATTAGAGATAAACTAACTATATCTTAATTAACAAGTATGATAACATAAAGTATTAGCAAAGCTGCATACGAATCAAGTGTTGCAGCCAAGGCACAACTTGAGGTAGCCAAAGCCAGATATACAACAGTTGTTTCAGATTTAATAGTTATGAAAGAGGAGCTGGAACCATTGCACAAAGAATATGCTTCCTTAGTGACTGATAGAGATGTAGCTATTAAGAAAGGTGAAGAGGTTGTTACTGCATCAAAGGAAGTAAAGAAGTCTGTTGAAGATTTAATTGTTGAACTAATTGCTACAAAAGAGTCATTGGAGACTACACATGCTGCGCATTTGGAAGCAGAGGAACAAAGAATAGGAGCAGTCATGGCAAGAGATCAAGATTCTCTTAATTGGGAAAAGGAACTTAAACAGGCAGAAGAAGAGCTCCAGAGACTCAACCAGCAAATTTCATTTGCAAAGGAACTCAAATCTAAATTGGAAATAGCCTCTACTTTGCTGATTGATTTAAAAGCTGAATTAACTGCTTATATGGAATCAAAGTTAAAGCAACAAGGAGGCCCAAAAGAACCATAGATAAAGACACACACTGACATAGGAGAAGCAGTGGCATCAGCAGGAAAGGAACTTGAGGAAGTAGATCTTAACATAGAGAAAGCAACTGTTGAGATTAGTATCTTCAAGGTAGTTGCTACATCATTAAAATTGGAACTTGAGCAGCAAAAAGAAAATCTTGCCTCCATTAGGCAAAGAGAAGGAATAGCCTCCGTTGCAATGGCATCTTTGGAAGCTGAATTGGAAAAGACCAGATCAGAAATAGGTTTAGTTTAGATGAAGGAGAAAGAAGCTAATGAGAAAATGACCGAGCTTCCCAAGAAACTACAACTAATAGCTAAAGAGACTAATCAAGCCAACTTGCTTGCTCAACCAGCTCGAGAAGAGCTACAGAAAGTAAAGGTATAAGCAGAGCAAGCCAAGGCTGGAGTAAGTACCATGGAAAGTAGATTACTTGCAGCTCAAAAGGAGATAGAGGCTGCAAAGGCTTCTGAAAATTTAGCAATAGCAGCAATTAAAGCATTGCAAGAAAAAAGGGTTCAAATAAATAATAAAATTACAACGATGGACATTGATGCAGATGTAAAAATGTATATGGTAAGCTTTAAAAAATAAAATAGTAGGAGGGAATAAAGAAACTCCTTTTTTCTCTTAAGTGTATCATATCTAAAATGTATATGCCAAGTGTTTTGCTCTAACTCTAAGTATTGATTTTCGGGATATGAGAAGTAGCCAGGGGAAAAAACTTCATTTTGGTTCTACTGACTTGGACACAAGACAGATAGGGGAGAGACAAACTTCAACATGTCACTTGTTGTGTTAGTGTCCATAGTAAGCTGTTAGTAATAACATATCCTAACCTAAGGATTAACTTAAGCGACAAAATGTAGAATAAACCATTTTGCTATTTTCAAATAAAATCTAAGAATTGTGATTCTAATTAATATATCTTCTTCCCTCACTCCTACTAACTAAAAATTAGTTTTTGTTTAAAATAGTTTTTCAAAACTAAGAAACAAAAACACAATGAGTCACACACCATATGTTAGCTGAAACAAGCCATTGAGATCCTGGACAACGGCAGTACTTTAGAACCAAAAATACATGGCTAGCAATTGTTATATTGACCGCGTTATGTGGTCATCAAGTGTACCTTCATAATATTTTACTTCCTCTTAAAGAAAATGTACATATGGCTTCTTAAATTCTATCACAAGATACCAACCCTTCAAGCTGTAACTATTAATTGGTTAGTGTAAAACATGGCAGCAATTTTCAGTAAAAGTACGCTGATAATCTAATGAACCAAATGCATAATGAAAAAAAAATCACATTGAGATTTCAAATATTTTGATAAAAAAAAAGGTTCCAAAGAATTGATCAATGAGGTTGGTGAGGGTTGGAAGGTGTACCTCTTGCAAAGAATCAGATTTTGCTCTAAAAGATGCTTCCAATAATTCAGCTTCTATCAAAGTTTTCGTATTTTCTCCAAGTGAGAGCAAACTGCTTTCAAATGCTCTTTTCCAAAACTAGAGCTTCATACATGCAACTCTTGAACCAACTTTTCAAGTCTTATAACAGTTTCCTCAACACTTTTCAATGCCTACAATTATATGCAAAAAAAAAAAGGCATAGCCAAGAATGAGATACATAAAAATTGTTATACAGTTTCTGCATTAATAATATATGCCTTTTATTTTTATTTTTTAATTTCTTTTTTATCTGTAGATCCAATCCTTGAGAACTTGAAGTATGACAGGTTTGACAGTTGAGAAATAAAATGGCTAGGGTGCTCTAGGATATAAAGGTTTTAAGCAATTTCAATGTAATTAGTTACTTTTCAGGCATGACAAAATATTCATTAAATAAAAAACCTTATTCTCTTTTCTATGTTGCCCAATATTTGATACAAATAAATGGCAGGATATCTCATTGATGAATCAACTGTGGGAGTTGGAGTCTCATCAACTTATATAGTTTGCAGAAATTTTCCTATGAGTTGGAGTATCTAACCTACTTCTATACCACTTTTCCTTTATTACTACTTTTATGAATTTGGTACCAAGTTGGATGCAATTCCTGTAGTAAACCCTACAACTCTAGCCACAACAAATTTATTTCCTACACTAAACGCAACAACAACCCCTCAAGCACTGGGCTCAACAGGACAAACCACACCCACAACCCCATACATGAACCCTATAAACCCTTACACAAACCCCACAACACCAAAAAGTAGTTTTTTATATAAACTGGAAATGAGAAGGTGGATTTTTCTTTGAGCTAGGCAGTTGTAGGACTAGTTTTTTAGGCCAACTGAGTGTGTTAGTCTTGGTATGGAATAATGGTTTTCATTTTTCGGATAGAGAGTATCAAGTGAGAAGAGTAAACCTTGATAGCACAGTCATATAAGTATAGTTAAGATTGTTTTCATTAGTTTCAATCTGAATCATTCATTCACAAAATTCGGTTAAGATTCATTTTTCTTAAAATCTCATTTCTCCCTAGATATGCTTTCATATACAAGTATGACTTCAAAGTAGGTTCGGGGGCATGCAGATACATATCCAAACCCACCCTCACTTTTGCAAATTGGTAAAACCCAAACTCACTCAGTCAAAGCATACTTCTCCATCAAAATCAGGGCATTGGATATAAGTAGCCATGGTTTAAAGATTTAACAGCCATACCTAGAGAAAACACTCTGATTGTAAACTTCTGGTGACTCAGAAAGAGTATCACTGATTCAACTGAGGTAATTAAATGAAAGAGTTCTTTCATGATAAAGACTTTTTAATTTAATCTAAAATAAACCATTGCAAGACATACAATGCATGAAATAGGAACAATACTGATTAATATATATTAACAACGATGTAAAGCATGCATATGCTAGGGAAGGCGGTCTAGCTCAATTTATTGAGCATGGCATGCGAGTGTTGTCAACTTTCTGGTACCGTGTTCAATTCCTATGGATAAAAATAAAATGCATATGCTTGTGATATTCTTTTTAGAGAAGAATGTATTAGGGCACATTAACATTAAGTATGCAGTTTGCTGCTCATACAGTTATTCACAAATCCAAGTCTTATGCACAAAAATATGGAATTCTCAACAGAAAGAAGTGGATTTAAACTCAGTCAGATACATACCAGGCAACCAGTTCTACCTTTTTGTGAAGAAACTAATCTGGACTAGTAGGTCCCTACTAGATCTTAGCCTAATCGCATCCGCATGATCAACTATCCAATGTCCTACGAGGTGCACCTCTTATACAAGAACACACTAAGGATAAGGGATATTGCATTAAGTATGAGATACCCTAGGCATGTTTACTTCACTAAGTGTGCAATAGATGAATGCAACCAAATATCTATACAGGACTAGACGAAACATACCTAGGTAAGGTGGCAAAGGAGAAGAAGAAGAGAGTTATGACGATGCTTGAGTGGGACGAAAACGATGCTTGAGCTTAGATGAAACAATGCTAAGATGGGGAACAAAGAACTTCAAGGTAGACGAAGAACAGAGAGCTTTGATGGAGAAAAAGAGAGCGCGAGAACTTAGATGGAGAAGAAAAGAGCGCGAGCAAAATAGGGCTCACGATATTTTTTAAAATCTAAGTTCAACATCGGTTTTTTTTTTAAAAAAAACCGATGTTAACTTATCATACGTTAACATCGGTTTTCGTAAAACCCGATGTTAACAAACTTATGTTAACATCGGTTTTCTGCAAACCCGATGTTAACGAAGTGACGTTAACATCGATTCTTGGAAAACTGATGTTAACTAATTAATGTAAACATCGGTTTTCCAAGAACCGATGTTAATGGATACACAGTATTTACAATTATGTCACCGCATTTACGTTAACATCGGTTTTTAACAAAACCGATGTTAAGCTGCTGATGTTAAATCTGCTTTTTCTAGTAGTGGGGCTTCCCAACAATGGCAAGGTGTAGGATACATGACAATTGAGCTAGTGTTGTGCCACCACTCAACAAAAGCATATAATATGGCTTTATTTACCATGCTAAACTATACATGTGTCAATGGAGCCAACCCTGACTCCTAATTAAATATACCTAAGAACGTCTGGATTGGTCAGCAGGTCAATAATATTCAAAGCATTATTGATACTCTTTAGTGGTGGCTTATTTGATCCTTCCCATAGTCGTGAGCAATATGATTTGAATAGGATGCCATCATAGAGTAGTTTGCAAAACCTCTTAGGTAAGGGGCCCGTCAATCCAAAGATCATACTCTATTCATGCTGCATCATCCTATGACTCATCATCATCAATCTCAACATCAGCAATGGTATCAACGAGAACTATCTCGTCATCTTGAGCCAATGTAGCCACACGCTCCTTTGTAATTGTCAAAGCTCTTTGCCTATATAAGCAGAACCTATGAGTGGCACTCGTTGATCACCATGTGATTACCTGGCTCATCCCCCCTGGAACCAACATTTCCACGTGGTCTACAATACCTGGTGTGTGCCATACTATTTTAATAAAACTCAAATAATTAAATTTAAAAATTAACTCCATTAAGATTTTCTTAAAAAAAAATACAAGTATACATGGTGAAAACTTGTTTCCATTGTATATATGTTTCATTGGAAATAGATACACAAAAAAAATTTGTTGTTTAACTAGGAACAATTACGCATCGGAAACAAATTTTCATTGTGTATCAGTTTCACTTGGAAACAAATACACAAAGAAAACTTGTTGGTGAAATGGAGTGGAAAACACAAGGGTTGAGGGAGAAGAGAAGACAGAGGGGTTGGAGAAGAAATGGTGTAGGTATGAGGGGTGTTTTTTTTATGATTGGGGGATGTTTAAGGGAAGGAGTAGGGGCTGGGGAAGAAGTAAGGGGACAGTTAATACATGCATGTGGTGTGCCAAGAGCAATTGTTGGGGTGCCAATAGCAACCTTACTGTATAGCGCTCTTGGCATTATAAATAATTTATTGGCTTAAAAAATTTCATACTAGCATTAGACCATATGAACAACCGTAAAAAACATAGTTGATATTGGTCCCCCAGATTTCGTTAGGTTGCAAAAATTGCAACACAATGGAATATGAATTTCATTGTGAGCCGAATTTCCAACATAACGAAATTCCATTATGTTAAAAAAAATAGCAAAAGAAAGGAATCTCAATTCCATTGGGTTGTAAATTCTGTAGCAAACAAATTTTTTTCTCTTAATTTTTGTAGTTCGATCGAAATACTTTTATATCCGATGAGCTTACAATGCTAACTGCATGGAAAAATATGGATGATAGAAGCAAGGTTTCTTTTATCAACCCGACCGAGCATATGGAGCAGGGGCTAACAATATTGGTTTGGGTAATGATAATGATGAAAATATGGGTGGTGATGACATTGATATGTAGCTGCAACCTAACTATCTCAATTGCTACCAATTATTTCATGACTGGTGAGGTATATTTGATGACTTTTATATGTGTCATACCCTAATTTCGTCCGGGAACCTTTGCTCGATGACGTGCGACCATTCTTTGGTCCTCGTGAGGTGCTTGGCACCCATCATTAGGCAATTTGTGAAATTCCAGGACATGCCGAAAAACCAAAAAAATATTGATGCACAATCCGTAAGTTTCCGTGACACACCGGAAATCAAATGGAAGCATCGTTGCATAATTAAGTGAGGTTCCGTAACATTCCGTAAGTCAAAAAGGGGATGATTATGTAATCCGCAAGGTTCCGTAACATTACGGAAAGAAAACAAGTATCGTTACGAAATTCGTAAGTTTCCGTAACTTTACGGAAAAAGAATCACCAAAAAACAGCAGAGGGGGGTGTACTTAGTAAAAATGGGGGTGCAAATAGCACCCAGGCCCACTTGGGCCCTCTGGAATATTCCTCCAGAAGGCGGTTGCTTCTGGAGGAAGCAACCCTGCTCGCCTGGGCGAGCTGAGCTCGCCTGGGCGAGCTGGGCGGCAACCACCTCCCCTATTTTGCTATAAATAGGGGAGGAAGGCAAGAAGGAAGGGGTTCAGCCCCTTAGGCACTTCTCTCTCTTTCGAATTTGCTTGGAAAAATCGTTTCCGTGAAGAAAATCTAAGCCGAGGCGCTTCCGAAACGTTTCCGTAACGTTTTCCGTGAAGAATTTCGCAAAGGTTTCAACCGTTCTTCGACGTTCTTCATTCGTTCTTCATCGTTCTTCGATCTTCAACGGGTAAGTACCTCGAACCAAGCTTTTCGATTCATTCTATGTACCCGTAGTGGTCCACATTGTGTTTCGTGCATTTTTATTCTCGTTTTGTTTACTTTTTATATCCCCCGTTGACGTGCTTAAGCCACTTTACTTAAGTCATTTCTCGCTTAACTTAAAAATAAAATAAATTTCCACCGGACGTTTGAATTGTATTATCCATTAACTTCGGTTAAAATAAATTCCGACCGTTCGGTCGTGCTGTAACCACGTTGGAAATCAAAAAGAGGTAAAAAATAATATAATAATCAAAAAGACATCTTTTAGTAAAATAAAGCGGAAAATCAATCGGACGTTTTCTCTTTGGGATTTCTCATTCTTAATCGAATTGATTAATAACTAAAGTGAAACTAAAGGCTAAAATCAATTCACCTAGTCAAGCTCGTCCACAAAAATAGGCTTTTGAAGTTTGTCATCTCAATTTCTCACTAAGTAAAATGGATCATTTTTAAGGTCCAACGCCTTAAAATAATCACCACTTAAGTAAAAAAGAATTACTTGATAAAAAAGAACTACGTAGGTCTGATTTTCTCATCCCAAATTGAGGAATACGTAGGAGCAAAGGGAAACACCCTTGTCGACCACAAAAAGAGAAAATATAAAAAGGGTATAAAGGATATAGAGACATAAAAAGGGAACATAAAAAATCAAAGTCATGTTTGCACATTCGATTAAAGGCTGCCGTCCCTTGGGGCGGACGTGTGGGGTGCTAATACCTTCCTCGTGCGTAAATACAACTCCCGAACCTTTCACTTAAAAGTTCGTAGATCGCGTCTTTTCCGGTTTTTCCGACGTTTTCCTCAAATAAACGTTGGTGGCGACTCCGCGCGTATTCCTTTCGTGGAACACGCATCCCGCGAGTCACGCGTCGCCCTCCCGCCAAAGGGTAGGTTGCGACAGTTGGCGACTCCACTGGGGACTGTTTTTAGAGAGTTAGGCCATTTAATTTTGTGCAATGTTTTACCGTGACTTACCCCTTTGTTGGTTTCCTTTCATTATGTTCTTGTGTATATAAACTCTTTGTTGCTTTTAGTGCGTTTTAAATGTATGCATGAAGTAAATATTTATTCATTTGATGCACACAAACACCAACACTATTTGCACACACTGTGAGTGAAAAAGGGCCCTATACCCGGGTTCATGGGAGCATAAGGAGTGGAGGTGAATCTGTGATCATGCTAGGTCTCCGACTTGCTTGATTACAGTGAACCCTCATCTAGAGCTTTTCTCTTTGGAAACCTATTGTTGCTAGTAGTCCCTACTGCTACAATACGTTCTTCAAAGGGGATGATACCTCTAGAAACCATCAAGAGAGATATAACTACCTTGGGGATTATTGCTAAAAGCCTAGTTAGTTCTCTCCCTTATAGGTCCCTTAAATAGGGGCACGAAGCAAACACGCTGCGTGCCATTTTTCACACTGCCATGCATGAGTATCATATACCCTTTTGCTTATGTTCGGTAAATATTGTCATACTGTGCACATTCCCGCATTGTGTCTTTTACATAGGCATTGCATATGGGTTCTGTCTTGATCCCTACTGTAAACAAACCAACGGAGGGTCCGTGTCGCCTTCTGAAAAACGGGCGTTGGGGCATTTCGCTACCCCTAGACGTCGTATCTAAGAAGGGGACAAATTCCCCGGACCCCCCGCATTCCTAGATTGCATCTGTGTCATATGCATTCCATCATGCATTCATCCATCCCACCCATGAGATATCGGAGTTTTGATTTGCACCAGCTTTTGTCTCACTTTAGTAAGCATGGGAACAAATCAAACCGGCAAGAGGTTCTACCAAGTCAAGGTCAAAAGCCTAGATACCACCAGCATCAAGGAATTAGGGCG
The DNA here is from genome assembly GCF_000004515.6 of Glycine max. Taxonomy (NCBI): domain Eukaryota; kingdom Viridiplantae; phylum Streptophyta; class Magnoliopsida; order Fabales; family Fabaceae; genus Glycine; species Glycine max. Next base: position 22,574,855 of record NC_038254.2, read on the forward strand.
GTTGATGGAACCCCTCCAAATGCAAGCCTTCCGCAAGACTTACGGAAAGATCTTAGAGTTGACCATAGCAGAGGTGTCCATAGAAGCCATTGCATCACTTACCCAATACTACGACCAGCCTTTGAGATGCTTCACATTCGGGGACTTCCAATTAGTACCGACCATTGAAGAATTTGAGGAAATTCTAGGATGTCCTCTCGGGGGAAGAAAACCATATCTTTCCTCCGGATGTCTCCCCTCTTTGAGCAGAATTGCAACTGTGGTCAAGGATGCAGCAAGAGGTTTGGACCGCATAAAACAGACTCGGAACGGCATAGCGGGCCTACCACAGAAGTACCTAGAAGACAAGGCGAGGGGTATGGCCAATCAAGGAGGCTGGGTCCCGTTTATGGATGTGTTAGCTTTGCTAATTTTTGGGGTCGTCCTCTTTCCAAACGTGGATGGTTTGGTAGACCTAGCAGCAATCGACGCTTTCCTTGCCTACCACCATAGCAAGGAGAGTCCGGTGGTAGCTGTCTTGGCAGATCTATTTGACACATTTGACCGAAGGTGCGAAAAGAGTAGCGCACGGATCATCTGTTGCTTACCCGCCCTCTGTGTTTGGTTGGTTTCCCATTTGTTCCAACAAGACACAAGACATCCATGTCCGCTCCTGAGCCATCGCTCGTGTACTGAAAAGAGGAGAATAGATTGGGACCAGCTCTTGGCCGGGATAGGAGGTAGAACAATCAGTTGGTTCCCCTGATGGAAGGAAGGAAAAGAAGGAGTCCTTTTCTCATGTGGAAGATACCCAAACATTCCGCTGGTAGGAACGAGGGGTTGTATTAATTACAATCCCACGCTCGCTATAAGACAACTAGGGTACCCCATGAGGGGAGCACCGGTGGAAGAAAGCATGTCTCCTTTCCTGGTGAGGGATCTCGGCGCACAAAATTCCAAGACTATACAAAGAATCCATAAGGCATGGGAAACCCCGTTAAGGAAAAATCAAGAGCTTAGAGGCATTCGTAATGGCATCATTGGTGGGTACCACGAATGGCTGAAAGTTCGCATACGAGGTTTAGATTGGCTCGCCAAGTTAAAAGTCGTCATCGAAGAGAATTTTGAAGCACCGGAAGAGGACGAAGAAGTCCAAGCTCTCAAAAGCGAGTTAGGAAAGGCAAAACTCGCTAAGGAGAAGTTCAAGTTGGCTGCTACACACGTTCGGAAGGAGTGTGCCGGGTTACGGGAAGAGAATGCAATTACCGCAAGAGCCCTTGAACAAGAGACCAAGAGGGCTCGCAAGGAAGAGTATGGCCGGAACAAATTTCGCGGAGCTCTATGGGGTAGCAATAGTGAACTCAAGTTGCGAAGGGAAGAAAGGGACCAGTCGCGAGCACATAGCATGGTTCTGAAAGAGGAGTTGATTGCTTGTTCAAGGTCCAAAAGAAGCTTGTCTCAGCGTTTATGCGAGACAGAGACCAACATGTTAGCTATCATCGCCAAGTACCAAGAAGAGTTAGGTCTAGCCACGGCCCACGAGCATAGAATCGCGGATGAGTATGCCCAAGTGTATGCGGAAAAAGAGGCTAGAGGAAGGGTGATCGACTCTTTACACCAAGAGGCAACCATGTGGATGGATCGGTTTGCTCTTACCTTGAACGGGAGTCAAGAACTTCCCCGATTGTTAGCCAAGGCCAAGGCGATGGCAGACACCTACTCCGCCCCCGAAGAGATTCATGGGCTTCTCGGCTATTGTCAGCATATGATAGACTTAATGGCCCACATAATTAGAAATCGTTAGGAAACTTGTATGGTCTCTCAGACCTTGACTAGATACGACTTCCTTTTTGAAATAAAATGAGTTGGTCCCATGTTTTACTCCAAAAAAAAACTTGTGCAAATCAAATCACTCCTACATTTCATCTCTAGCATGCATTTTCTTTCTTTACCCACTCCTCACGTTTGGTTTTTTAGGGAAAAACACCATAACTAAACGCGCCGCAAGGGATCCCTATCGCACCAGATCCAAATCTAGAACGATGGGTGATCAAGAGGAGACGCAGGAACAGATGAAAGCCGACATGTCGGCTCTGAAAGAACAAATGGCCTCCATGATGGAGGCCATGTTAGGTATGAAGCAGATCATGGAGAAGAACGCGGCCACCGCCGCCGCTGTCAGTTCGGCTGCCGAAGCAGACCCGACTCTCTTGGCAACTACGCACCATCCTCCCTCAAACATAGTAGGACGGGGAAGGGACACACTGGGGCACGATGGCAGTCCTCACCTGGGATACAACCGAGCGGCTTACCCTTATGGATTGCCGCCCAAACTATTCACCACCCATCTTGCAAGAAGATGCGGGCCACATTGCTTCTACCGTCCATGAAAAAGAGCCTCCTCAGCAGCCCGACGAAGTCCATAAAGACCCTCAAGATTATGCTCGGAGGGATGTCGAGTTTTATCCCCCGATCCCCGAAGGGCCGACACCAGGCACGTTGCCTCAACCCAACATCGCAGCATCGCCAATAGTTTTGTCCATGGAAGGGCCGCCCCCGGCAACTGAAGAAAGGAGGAAGCTCGATCTCCTTGAGGAAAGATTGAGGGCTGTGGAAGGATTTGGGGACTATCCGTTTGCAGACATGACGGATCTTTGCTTAGTACCCGATGTTGTTATTCCCCCGAAGCTCAAAGTGCCGGACTTCGACAAGTATAAAGGGACGACTTGTCCCAAAAACCATCTCAAAATGTACTGCCGTAAGATGGGCGCTCATTCTAAAGATGAAAAGTTGTTGATACACTTCTTTCAGGATAGCTTGGCCGGAGTTGCGGTAGTGTGGTACACTAATTTGGAGGCTTCCCGTATCCGTACTTGGAAGGATCTGATTACCGCCTTCCTAAGGCAGTATCAGTACAATTCTGATATGGCTCCTGACCGTACTCAACTGCAGAATATGTTTAAGAAAGAGGGTGAAACCTTTAAAGAATATGCGCAGCGATGGAGGGATTTGGCGGCACAAGTAGCTCCTCCCATGGTTGAGAGAGAGATGATCACCATGATGGTAGACACTCTGCCAGTGTTCTACTATGAGAAGCTAGTGGGTTACATGCCGTCCAGCTTTGCGGATCTGGTGTTTGCCGGGGAAAGAATCGAGGTTGGATTGAAGAGAGGAAAGTTTGATTACGTTTCCTCCACAAACGTGAACGCCAAAAGAATCGGGGCAACAGGGGCAAAAAGGAAGGAAGGAGATGCCCATGCCGTCTCTTCAACACCCGCGTGGGTCAAACCCCAGCAAACACCTCATGGTACCCATCAGTACGCGCAACATCACCCAAGCTTCTCGGCTCATGCTGGGAACGCCTCTAGTTCAACACCCGTGCAGCCTAAGGCACCCACCCAGAGGGAAGTTCCCCAAGTTCCAACTCCGAACACGACTCGACCGGCCGGTAATTCCAACATGACAAGGAACTTCCCTCCAAGGCCATTGCCGGACTTCACCCCGCTCCCAATGACGTACGAAGATCTTCTACCATCCCTCATCGCCAATCATTTGGCCGTGGTAACTCCCGGAAGGGTCCTCGAACCCCCTTTCCCGAAGTGGTATGACCCTAATGCAACTTGCAAGTACCATGGGGGTGTCCCGGGGCATTCCGTCGAAAAATGCTTGGCCCTTAAATACAAGGTCCAACATTTAATGGATGCCGGATGGCTGACTTTCCAAGAGGATCGGCCCAATGTGAGAACCAACCCGCTCGCCAATCATGGAGGGGGAGCAGTTAATGCAGTTGAATCCGATAGGCCGCACAGGTCTAAACCTTTAAGGGATGTGGCAACCCCTAGGAGGTTTATCTTTGAGGCCCTACAAAAGGGAGGTGTGATTCCCCATAGTGGGTGTAAGGAGGATTCCTGTCTGCTACATTCCGGCGAGATGCATGACATGGAGACGTGTTTGGAAGTAGAGGAATTGTTACAGCGGATGATAGACCAAGGTCGACTAGAAGTCCGCATTGAAGGAAAAGAAGAGCAGCATATATGCATGCAATCTACGGAGGGGAGCGGTGTTGCGAAGCCCAAACCCTTGGTGATATACTTCACTAAAAGTGCAGCCTCGCAAAAGCCCGGGCACCCCTTAATGGCCAAACCTGTTCCTTTCCCGTACCAAAATAGTCACGCGGTCCCGTGGAGATATACACCTCCGGGGAAAAAGGAAGAAGAAGTCACTGACGTCAGCTCGCTGTCAGCTAAAGTAACAAATATCACGGGGCTGAGTGGTGTGACCCGTAGTGGTCGTGTGTTCGCACCTCCGGACCTACCAGTCCAACCCGCCGACGTCAAGGGAAAAGGAAAAGTGGTGGAGGAACAAGATGGCGAAGCACCCCACGCTTCGAATAAAGATATTCCAGCAAAGGGGCCCCCGGAGAAAAAGGATGGTAGAAAGGAGGTGTCGCTAGAGGAAGCCAGCGAGTTCCTTCGGATAATTCAGCAGAGCGAATTCAAGGTTATCGAACAGCTCAACAAAACCCCGGCTAGGGTCTCGCTGTTGGAGTTACTTATGAGCTCCGAGCCTCATCGGGCTCTGCTAGTAAAAGTGCTGAACGAGGCTCACGTGGCCCAAGATATCTCGGTAGAAGGTTTCGGAGGGCTGGTCAACAATATCACTGCCAACAACTATCTTGCCTTCGCCGAAGAAGAAATCCCCGCCGAGGGGAGAGGGCATAATAAGGCTTTACACGTATCAGTCAAGTGTATGGACCATATCGTAGCCAAGGTGCTCATCGATAATGGTTCCAGTTTAAACGTGATGCCTAAGAGCACTTTGGAGAAGTTACCATTCAATGCTTCCCACTTAAAACCAAGTTCAATGGTGGTTCGGGCCTTCGACGGCACTCGCCGAGAGGTTAGGGGAGAGATCGATCTCCCAGTACAAATAGGCCCTCACACCTGTCAAGTCACCTTCCAAATAATGGATATTAACCCCCCCCTACAGCTGCCTGTTGGGGCGCCCGTGGATCCACTCAGTGGGAGTTGTGCCTTCTACACTCCACCAAAAGCTGAAATTCGTAGTGGAGGGGCACTTGGTCATCGTGTCAGGCGAGGAAGATATCTTGGTAAGCTGCCCATCCTCCATGCCTTATGTGGAAGCCGCAGAAGAATCGTTAGAAACTGCTTTCCAGTCTTTTGAGGTGGTCAGCATTTCCTCCGTGGACTCCCTCTTTGGGCAGCCTAGTCTGTCCGATGCAGCGGTAATGATGGCCCGAGTTATGTTGGGGAACGGTTATGAGCCCGGGATGGGTTTAGGAAAAAACAACGGCGGCATAACTAGACTGATAAATACCCAAGGTAATCGTGGGAAGTATGGTTTAGGCTATAAGCCCACTCAGGCAGACATGAAAAGAAGCAACGCGGGAAGGAAGAACAATGGTCAAAGTTCGCGTTGGAGACAAGAAGGTGAAGGAAGCCCGCCCTGCCACATAAGTAGAAGCTTTATAAGCGCGGGTTCGGGAGACAAAGGTCAAGCGTTCGCGATATGCGAAGATGATATTCCGAGTACTTTGGATTTGGTACGACCATGCCCTCCTGATTTCCAGCTGGGAAATTGGCGAGTGGAGGAACGCCCCGGCATTTACGCAACAAGCATAATGTAAACCTTTACGGTTTTAAAAGTTCTATAGTTGGGCCTAGGCTTTAGAGTTTTTCCTTTTGTTAAGGCTTTGTGTCTTTTGTTTTTGAATTTATAATACAAGGATCTTGCTTCATCTGTTCCTGGTCTCTACCCATTCTCATTCATTTGCATGTTTACTTCTTTTTCTGAAACGGCAGATCCGATGACGAGTCCCCCGAAGGTACTAATACCTGGGACCCGTCTATCGACTTCGAGCAAGAGATGAATCAAACGGAAGATGAAGGAGATGACGATGTGGGACTTCCTTCGGAACTAGAAAGAATGGTCGTCCATGAGGACCAAGAAATGGGGCCTCATCAAGAAGAAACAGAGCTAGTAGACTTAGGAATTGGCAGTGGAAAGAGGGAAGTAAAGATAGGTACAGGCATTACCGCACCTATCCGTTAAGAATTAATAATCCTGCTAAAAGACTACCAAGACATCTTTGCTTGGTCATACCAAGATATGCCCGGTTTGAGTTCTGACATTGTGCAGCATCGATTACCTCTAAATCCCGGGTGTTCCCCGGTAAAACAGAAACTAAGGAGGATGAAGCCCGAAACATCCTTGAAGATAAAAGAAGAAGTGAAGAAGCAATTTGACGCTGGATTTCTGGCCGTCGCTCGGTATCCAGAATGGGTGGCCAACATCGTACCAGTTCCTAAAAAAGATGGGAAAGTACGAATGTGTGTAGATTATCGGGACCTGAATCGGGCCAGTCCCAAGGACAATTTTCCTTTACCACACATCGATATCCTCGTAGATAACACGGCCAATTTCGCTTTATTTTCCTTCATGGACGGTTTCTCTGGTTACAATCAGATAAAGATGGCGCCCGAGGATATGGAAAAGACTACTTTCGTCACCCTGTGGGGAACGTTCTGTTACAAGGTGATGTCCTTTGGACTCAAGAATGCCGGGGCAACTTATCAACGGGCCATGGTAGCTTTGTTCCATGATATGATGCATCAAGAGATCGAGGTCTACGTGGACGACATAATTGCTAAATCTAAATCCGAAGAAGAACACCTTGTCAACCTGCGGAAATTGTTCGAAAGGCTTAAGAAATATCAATTAAGGTTGAACCCCGCTAAGTGTACCTTTGGGGTCAAATCAGGGAAATTGCTTGGTTTCATTGTAAGCCAGAAAGGGATAGAGGTAGACCCCGAAAAAGTGAAGGCTATCCTTGAGATGCCGGAACCCCGTACAGAGAGGCAAGTCCGAGGGTTCCTGGGGCGCCTGAATTATATTGCCAGATTCATATCGCAGCTCACCGCCATTTGTGAGCCGTTGTTTAAGCTCTTGCGCAAAAACCAAACTGATCGGTGGAATGAGGATTGCCAAGAGGCTTTTGGAAGGATCAAAAAGTGCTTAATGAGTCCTCCCGTGCTTATGCCACCAGTACCAGGAAGGCCTCTCATTTTGTACATGACAATCTTGGACGAATCAATGGGGTGTATGCTGGGGCAACATGACGAATCCGGGAAGAAAGAGCGCGCTGTTTACTACCTAAGTAAGAAGTTCACGACCTGTGAGATGAATTACTCCTTGCTCGAAAGAACGTGTTGTGCTTTAGTATGGGCGTCCCATCGCTTAAGGCAGTACATGCTGAGCCATACTACCTGGTTGATATCCAAAATGGACCCGGTCAAGTACATCTTTGAAAAGCCGGGTCTCACAGGACGAATCGCCGGGTGGCAAGTCTTGCTATCTGAGTTTGATATAATCTACGTCACCCAAAAGGCGATAAAAGGAAGCGCTTTGGTAGACTATTTGGCTCAACAGCCTCTTAACGACTACCAGCCCATGCATCCGGAATTCCCGGATGAGGACATCATGGCCTTGTTCGAGGAAAAGTTGGACGAAGATCGGGACAAATGGACTGTATGGTTTGACGGAGCGTCAAACATTCTAGGTCATGGCGTTGGGGCAGTGTTGATCTCTCCGGACAATCAATGTGTACCTTTCACAGCCAGGCTAGGATTCGGCTGCACCAACAACATGGCCGAATATGAAGCATGTGCCCTAGCCGTCCAGGCAGCAATTGACTCCAATGTCAAACTACTCAAGGTGTACGGCGACTCAGCGTTGGTAATCCATCAGCTAAGAGGGGAATGGGAAACTAGAGATCCCAAGCTGATACCCTACAAAGCCTACATCAAGGAATTGGCTAAGACTTTCGATGAGATCTCCTTCCATCATGTTCCCCGCGAGGAAAATCAAATGGCGGATGCACTTGCTACGTTGGCCTCTATGTTCCAGCTAACACCGCACGGGGACCTACCCTACATTGAATTTCAGTGTCGTGGCAAACCCGCGCATTGTTGCCAAGTGGAAGAGGAACGGGACGGAAAGCCTTGGTATTACGACATCAAGCGATATGTCGTAAGCAAAGGATACCCGCCAGAGATTGCCGACAACGATAAAAGGACATTGAGGAGGTTGGCAGCCAGTTTCTTCATGAGCGGAGGCACACTGTATAAGAGAAATCACGACATGACACTCCTGCGATGTGTGGATGCCGAGGAGGCAAATCACATGATCGAGGAAGTCCATGAGGGCTCGTTTGGAACGCACGCCAACGGGCATGCTATGGCCAGGAAGATCTTAAGAGCAGGTTATTACTGGCTTACCATGGAAAGTGATTGTTGTGTCCATGTGAGGAAGTGCCACAAATGTCAAGCATTCGCGGATAATGTCAATGCCCCACCGCATCCTCTGAATGTCATGTCCGCCCCTTGGCCTTTCTCCATGTGGGGAATAGATGTCATCGGGGCCATTGAGCCCAAGGCCTCGAATGGTCATCGCTTCATCCTCGTAGCAATAGATTATTTCACCAAGTGGGTCGAGGCGGCTTCATATACCAATGTCACGAGGAATGTGGTGGTCAGGTTCATTAAGAAGGAGATCATCTGCCGATATGGTTTGCCAAGGAAGATTATCACGGACAACGGCACCAACCTGAATAACAAGATGATGGGGGAAATGTGCGAGGAGTTTAAAATCCAGCATCACAATTCCACACCCTACCGGCCAAAGATGAATGGAGCCGTGGAAGCAGCCAATAAGAATATCAAAAAGATTATCCAAAAGATGACCGTGTCATACAAGGATTGGCACGAGATGCTCCCATTCGCGTTACACGGTTACCGGACTTCAGTGCGAACGTCAACTGGGGCAACGCCGTTCTCATTGGTATATGGGATGGAGGCGGTGTTACCATTTGAGGTAGAAGTCCCGTCATTAAGGATCTTGGCAGAATCCGGATTAAAGGAATCAGAGTGGGCTCAAACACGCTACGATCAGCTCAACCTCATTGAGGGTAAGCGCTTAACGGCCATGAGTCATGGGCGCTTGTACCAGCAAAGAATGAAGAGTGCATTCGACAAGAAAGTACGCTTACGCAAGTTCCATGAGGGAGACCTTGTGCTAAAGAAAATGTCCCATGCTGTCAAGGACCATCGAGGGAAATGGGCCCCGAACTACGAAGGGCCTTTTGTTGTGAAGAGGGCTTTTTCCGGAGGAGCCCTGGTGCTTACCAACATGGATGGCGAAGAGCTACCTTCACCCGTGAACTCTGATGTCGTCAAACAATATTATGCTTAGAAGCTGGGGCAATTAAGGATGTCGCTGTATGTTCTCTATCTTTATGCGTTTTCTAGATTTTCCCCCCTGGGATTTCCGGTCCGTTGTATCTCTTTACGATCTTTCAAAGAAATGAACATGGATTTGAGACTTTTAGTCCTCACGTTAGTTTCACACCTTGCGTTAATTTGTGATCGCCTGAGCCCTTCCGCTCAGTTCATGGGATCCCCCAAGCGCTTAATTAGAATTGAACCTGAACCAACTTTTCCTAAATTTTCTGCGTTTGAAAACATCCATGCATACGCATACGCATACGCATGTATATTGTTGTGGTAAAACAGGGGCAGGATCACCTTGGGCTACCTTCTGGAGTGGAGACAAAACATGAACGGCAGAAACCAATCAAGGTAGGGTAATGATGCGGTCAAGATTGGCCATACCTGGTTGTTTATTACTTGCAGGTGCTTAAGGATGAACGCAAGCGGGGATGGGGTCACGACCGACCGATCGTTGCCCTTCTCTGTGCGAAACAAGCAGGGAATGTCGCTGCAAGGCAGCCCCGTATCCTTTGTATTTTGCAGCTTTCTTTTACTATTTGTTTGTTTTAAAAAGGAAAAGAGTAATAATAAAATAAGTAATCAACGCCTAATTCTGACCTAAGTAAGTTCAAGTTAGGCAAAATGCTAATCCCTGAGAAGGGAGGGGACATGGTTAATGTTCCCCTCAAAAAAAAAAAAAAAAAAAAAGAGTGCAGGTTAGCTCGCCTGGGTGAGCCACCCCTGCACCAAATTATAAAAATGACGAAAGGGGGGGCGTTTTTACATTCAAAAACTTCTTTTCCCCCCTTTCAAAAGCCATACCCACGGGATTGACGAATTTGCAGCCCTAGGGTCATCCTTTTTCGCATTTTTTGATTCTGTTTTGCGCTTTTGTTCATCACCAACAAGTAAGTATTCCATCCCTAAGCTTTCTAGCTTTTCATTGGTGTATTTTGATCTCCTTTTGGTGCTCTAAATTGTGGGAGTGGGCTCAAATATATGGGGCAATTTTGATTTGTTTTCTTGCTTGATTAGGTTGAATTAGGGGTTGGTATGAGATGGCCCTAGGCCTATAATGCATTTTGAAACAATAGGACATGCCACATTGTCCCCGTTCTCTTGCTATTGATGCCTAAACGCGCGCCCACCAAGTGTTCGGTGAAATGCCTCAATGGCATTAGCGCGTGACTTTTGTAAGGAGACAACCCATGGGGTATTTTGGTTTGTGCATATTTTCTATTTTTTTTGGAATATGTATTCATTCCCGAAAAAGGCTAGAGTAATTGCCCCACATATATCCTAGTCCTAGAAACTGAAATTTTATGCAAAAAGAGCACAAAAGGAGGTGCATATTGGGTAAAGTTACCCTTTTTTCGGCCAGCAATCAGCTATGGGCCACGCTACAATATTTTCCCTATGCCTAGATGGTTAGGAATTTTGCTCATCATAAATGTGTAGGTTTAGAATAGGTAGCAAAATACCTTTGGCAATTTACGCTTTGGGTATGATAGCAAAATACTTGGATGTATGTACATATAATTTTTGGTAGTCAAAATGTCTCACAAAAAAATATACATAAATATGTTGCATGCTATGTAAAGAAGATACATTACCAAAAAAATGTATACCTTTTAATTTGAATACAATTTTAGCCAGCGAAGGAAAATATACTTGAATTTGCATGCGGCCTTAGGTAGCAAAAACTTGAAAAGAGCATGAAATGTAGCACCTTATTGTGTAGATAGTCAAGATTCATCACGAAGTTTGTGTATGTATAGGTATTAGAAATACCAAGATGTGCACATGTGCAATTTTTGGTACCCCAAAATGCTTTGAGTATGCATGTATGTGAATTTAGCCAAGGAGATGTGTGTGATGTAAGTAACAAATATACCTTGGAAGTACGTGTAAATAATCTAGGTAACGAAGCTGCCTTGATTGTATATGGGTGCATTTTTTCGGTTAATAGAATGTCTTGTGCAAGAGAACGTTTGTAAGGAAATATGCGCATAAACTTGCTCTAAATTTACATTGATGTTTGTATTTATGGGAGGAGGTTATATGCCATTTTTGCTTTAAGAGTAATGTCCCACTGGTAAAACTAACTTTCCAAATGTTTGCCTTCGCAGGAATGGCCCCGAGGAAGCTTGCCTCAAAGAGGTCCAGGAAGGACAAGGCGGCCGAAGGAACTAGTTCCGCCCCGGAGTACGACAGTCACCGCTTTAGGAGCGTTGTACACCAGCAGCGCTTCGAAGCCATCAAGGGATGGTCGTTTCTCCGGGAGCGACGCGTCCAGCTCAGGGACGACGAGTATACTGATTTCCAGGAGGAAATAGGGCGCCGGCGGTGGGTACCACTGATTACTCCCATGGCCAAGTTTGATCCAGAAATAGTCCTTGAGTTTTATGCCAATGCTTGGCCAACAGAGGAGGACGTGCGTGACATGAGATCCTGGGTTAGGGGTCAGTGGATCCCGTTCGATGCCGACGCTATCAGCCAGCTCCTGGGATATCCGATGGTATTGGAAGAGGGCCAGGAATGCGAGTATGGCCAGAGGAGGAACCGGTCTGATGGGTTCGATGAGGAGGCCATCGCCCAGCTGCTATGTATACCGGGGCAGGATTTTGCCCGGACTGCTGCAGGGAGGCGAGTGCGAATCATGCGCACCAACATGACCACCCTGACCCAGATATGGATGACGTTGCTCCTCAGCAACATCCTGCCCACCGATCATAATTCCGACCTCCCCATGCCTAAGTGCCAGCTGGTGTACGCCATCCTGACACGGATGAGCATCCATGTGGCTCAGTTGATCGCTGATGCCATATATGTTTTTGCAGGTATGGCGCCCACTAGGCACCCTTTGGACCCAGATAAGTCCAACAGGGCCCTGGGATTCCCCGCACTGATCACAGGACTCTGCCAGTCGTTCGGAGTCCCCGTTGTACCTACCAAGGTGATTCGGCCGCCCATCACCCGGGCTTTTATTGAGAAGTACTGTACCCAGAGACAGGCTCAGGGTGATGCTCCACAGGCCGCAGGCGCGCCACCACCACCTCATCAGGCTGGCCAGGCTGGGGCATTTGACATAGAGCAGTATTTACGGCATTTGGTTCGCCAGCAGGCGGCCAACCACCGAGCACATGTACGGACCCATGACTGTCTGTACCAGATGAGCCTTAGCATGCAGAGCCAGGGCTTCGCTTCTTTTTCATGCCCTACTCCAGACCAGTTCAGGGCAGAGGTAGCATGGCCTGGAGATTGGCCCGAGGCCCAAGCAGGAGAGGCACCCCCAGAAGCTCCCGGCGATGGAGAAGAAGCCCACGAGGATGAGGAGATGGCCGATTTGCTTGACTTCTTGGGAGGGAGTGGAGATACGTGACTGGGAGATCCCCAGATTCATGTTTTCTTTCATATTTCTTTTGTCATTTTTATTCTATGTTATTGTTTTGACTTGAGAGACTAATGTTTGTTTTTGTTGTTTCGATTGTCATTTGTACAGCGCATACATTTTTGTTTAGATTGGTGCGTTAGTATTTATATATCATTACTATCGATGATGTTTGAAATTCTGGAACCGTGTAGAGTTCTTCGTTTAGGAACATCGTCCAAAAGTATATATGTAAAATAAACAAAAAAAATCATGATAAAAATAAAAATAGAAAAGAAAAGAAAATGAAATGGAAAAGAGAACAAAAGGGAAAGAAGAGGGCAAGTAAAGAAAAAGAGAGCAAATAAGAAAAAAGAAGAAGGCAAGTAAGGAAAAAGGTGGAAAAAGAGAAAATAAGTTGTCTAGCTAAAAAACGACATGCTTTTGAAAAGAGACGATTTCCAACTTTTCTTTGAAAAAATTCATTGATCATAACCAATTTTTGGAAAATGTGTCTACACCTGAAGGGTGAATGCTGTGAAATTTCCCCGGACGCCCGAAATGGACTCGGATGAATGCCCAAATTGATAAAAGAACATATTTTGGAAACATTGGGTTGACTAAAATAGAGGAAATGAATCCTGAGCCCTAGCATCACATGACCATAAAAATTTGACACTTGAGTGTCCGCATAGGTGCATGCATGACCAGTTTTGCATAAAGTTTCCAAATCATCATATTTGCATTTGTGTCATGGAAATAATGTGGGGCATCCATTTTATCCTTGAGCCAAACCAAACCCCGACATGTATCATGTCTAGCCATTCTACAAACCTTGAGCCAAAATCCTGACTCACCATAATCCTTACCCTCGGAAGCAAAAAGGAAGAGAAGGAAAATTTCCAATCAAAGAGAAAGCAAAAAAGGAAAAGAAAGGAAATTCCCAATCAAAGAGTGGGAGAAAGTAAAAAGAAAAGAAAGGAAATTCCCAATCAAAGAGTGGGAGAAAGCAAAAAGAAAAGAAAGAAAATTCCCAATCAAAGAATGGGAGAAAGAAGAAAAAGAGAAAAGAAGGAAAGAAAGCTCCTGATCAAGGATCGAAAGAAAACAGAAGAAATGTGCAGAGAGGTCTTTGGACCGGACAATATCTGAACAATACAGAATTGTCACCAAATGAACAAAAAAGGAAGGAAAGGAAACCACGACCTAAAATGGTCTTCTCCCTTTAATTACCAACCAAAATCCCGTGCGCTAGCGACCTTTTTTTCTCGCCCCGCACTAAACAAAAAAAAAACAGAAAAAGAAAAAAGCCAGAAAAATCAAAAGCCAAAAACACACAAAAGCCGAAAGAAGAAACCACCAAAAGAACCCATTCCCAAGGGAAGTCCTATTGATCCATGATCACGCGTGTAATTTTTGATTTGATAGGAAATAATTTGCAAAGTCAAGTCATGACATATCTATGGTTCGGAATTAGGATGAAACACTTACCTGTGCGAGATTGATACACTTTGAGTGGATTTCTTCTATTTTTGTCGAACCCAGTGTTTCCTCTAAATGGTCATTTAGAAATGGAATGCTAACATCCAAAATCTCATTTATGGTTATGGGGGATCCCATCAGCAGACTCTCCTTCCCTGGTAGACGCATTGTTTGTCACTCAAAAAAGCATATGCTGCTCTACACAGTTGGAATATTTGTCTCTTTGCTAAAGCATGTTTGCATTTTTTTTAGTGGAGAAAACACCGAGACTTTTTCAAGTCTCACAAGTTATCCAGAACTACGTAGGTCTGAGTTCCTCATTGGAGGATACGTAGGAGCAAGAGCCTCGCTTTTGTCGACCACACCGCCTTTTGTTGCCATGACTCAAGAGCTGGTAGCCCGCGGAGACACCTTACGGTTATCCGCACCTCGTCATTCAGTGATCCCAAGTGTGATTGACGAGCAGAGACCAATATGGTCATCTGCGCCCTTTCCGGAGATGTCAGCATTTTCCGATGGAGACTTTTCAAGTCTCACAAGTTATCAAGAACTACGTAGGTCTGAATTCCTCATTGGAGGATACGTAGGAGCAAGAGCCTTGCTTTTGTCGGCCGCCCCATAATCTTTGTCATACTGACCCTGAGGTCATGTGGCATGCACCCTTTTGTCATCCAGAGGCGGCGGGCCCGATGACAAGCAGAGACCAAGTTTGGTCATTCTGCACCCTTGTATCATCATTCTGCACCCTTGTATCATCCAGAGGCGGCGGGCCCGATGATACGCGGAGATACCTTACGGTTATTCGCACCCTTTTGTCATCCAGAGGCGGCGGGCCCGATGACAAGCAGAGACCAAGTTTGGTCATTCTGCACCCTTGTATCATCCAGAGGCGGCGGGCCCGATGATACGCGGAGATACCTTACGGTTATTCGCACCCTTTTGTCATCCAGAGGCGGCGGGCCCGATGATACGCGGAGATACCTTACGGTTATTCGCACCCTTTTGTCATCCAGAGGCGGCGGGCCCGATGACAAGCAGAGACCAAGTTTGGTCATTCTGCACCCTTGTATCATCCAGAGGCGGCGGGCCCGATGATACGCGGAGATACCTTACGGTTATTTGCACCCTTTTGTCATCCAGAGGCGGCGGGCCCGATGACAAGCAGAGACCAAGTTTGGTCATTCTGCACCCTTGTATCATCCAGAGGCGGCGGGCCCGATGATACGCGGAAATACCCGAGTGGTTATCCGTATAAACATTCTTTTGCTATCTGTAAGACAGAACGCTTGATAGCATGCAGAGACTGATATAGTCTTCTGCACCTTTTGTTCCTCCGGGAACAACAAGTCATTTACATGCGGAAATTTCATGGTCGCCCGCGACTCTCGTCAACCGAGAGGAGCCAAATTAGTGTCATACACTAATTTTCGGGGACCTTTGCTTGATGACATGCGACCATTCTTTGGCCCTTGTGAGATGCTTGGCATCCATCATTAGGCAATTTGTGAAATTCTAGGAACGACAAGTCATGGTCACCCGCGACTCTCGTCAACCGAGAGGAGCGAAATTAGTGTCATACACTAAATTTCGGGGACCTTTGCTTGATGACATGCGACCATTCTTTGGTCCTTGTGAGGTGCTTGGCACCCATCATTAGGCAATTTGTGAAATTTTGGGAACAACAAGTCATTTGCATGTGGAGATTTTATGGTCACCCGCGACTCTCGCCAAATCGAGAGGAACGAAATTAGTGTCTTATCTTTACTTTCCTTTTATCTCCAATAAAAGACAAGTAAAGAGGGGCAACTGTCATACCCTAATTTCGTCCGGGAACCTTTGCTCGATGACGTGCGACCATTCTTTGGTCCTCGTGAGGTGCTTGGCACCCATCATTAGGCAATTTGTGAAATTCCAGGACATGCCGAAAAACCAAAAAAATATTGATGCACAATCCGTAAGTTTCCGTGACACACCGGAAATCAAATGGAAGCATCGTTGCATAATTAAGTGAGGTTCCGTAACATTCCGTAAGTCAAAAAGGGGATGATTATGTAATCCGCAAGGTTCCGTAACATTACGGAAAGAAAACAAGTATCGTTACGAAATTCGTAAGTTTCCGTAACTTTACGGAAAAAGAATCACCAAAAAACAGCAGAGGGGGGTGTACTTAGTAAAAATGGGGGTGCAAATAGCACCCAGGCCCACTTGGGCCCTCTGGAATATTCCTCCAGAAGGCGGTTGCTTCTGGAGGAAGCAACCCTGCTCGCCTGGGCGAGCTGGGCGGCAACCACCTCCCCTATTTTGCTATAAATAGGGGAGGAAGGCAAGAAGGAAGGGGTTCAGCCCCTTAGGCACTTCTCTCTCTTTCGAATTTGCTTGGAAAAATCGTTTCCGTGAAGAAAATCTAAGCCGAGGCGCTTCCGAAACGTTTCCGTAACGTTTTCCGTGAAGAATTTCGCAAAGGTTTCAACCGTTCTTCGACGTTCTTCATCGTTCTTCGATCTTCAACGGGTAAGTACCTCGAACCAAGCTTTTCGATTCATTCTATGTACCCGTAGTGGTCCACATTGTTTTTCGTGCATTTTTATTCTCGTTTTGTTTACTTTTTATATCCCCCGTTGACGTGCTTAAGCCACTTTACTTAAGTCATTTCTCGCTTAACTTAAAAATAAAATAAATTTCCACCGAACGTTTGAATTGTATTATCCATTAACTTCGGTTAAAATAAATTCTGACCGTTCGGTCGTGCCGTAACCACGTTGGAAATCAAAAAGAGGTAAAAAATAATATAATAATCAAAAAGACATCTTTTAGTAAAATAAAGCGGAAAATCAATCGGACGTTTTCTCTTTGGGATTTCTCATTCTTAATCGAATTGATTAATAACTAAAGTGAAACTAAAGGCTAAAATCAATTCACCTAGTCAAGCTCGTCCACAAAAATAGGCTTTTGAAGTTTGTCATCTCAATTTCTCACTAAGTAAAATGGATCATTTTTAAGGTCCAACGCCTTAAAATAATCACCACTTAAGTAAAAAAGAATTACTTGATAAAAAAGAACTACGTAGGTCTGATTTTCTCATCCCAAATTGAGGAATACGTAGGAGCAAAGGGAAACACCCTTGTCGACCACAAAAAGAGAAAATATAAAAAGGGTATAAAGGATATAGAGACATAAAAAGGGAACATAAAAAATCAAAGTCATGTTTGCACATTCGATTAAAGGCTACCGTCCCTTGGGGCGGACGTGTGGGGTGCTAATACCTTCCCCGTGCGTAAATACAACTCCCGAACCTTTCACTTAAAAGTTCGTAGATCGCGTCTTTTCCGGTTTTTCCGACGTTTTCCTCAAATAAACGTTGGTGGCGACTCCGCGCGTATTCCTTTCGTGGAACACGCATCCCGCGAGTCACGCGTCGCCCTCCCGCCAAAGGGTAGGTTGCGACAATATGTTTGTGTTTTGTGAAGCCTTTCATTTTATATGCAACTGCCATATTTTTTTTACTTCAACTAACTTGTTATGTCTAGTCTACATTACAAAGAATGTTAGCGCAAAATGTAAAATGCATGTGGGTAAGGCTGAAGAATGGCAACATGTCATGGATGCTTGGGAACTATTGTTGCAATCTTCGGATGAAGAATCATAGAAGGAATGCTTGAAAAGCTTTGCAGACTTGTGCGCACGGTTTACAATATTTGTTGACTATGTCCATAATACATGGTTGATGCCTTTTAAGAAGAGGTTTGTACAAGCATGGGTTGATCAGGTTATGAATCATGGAAACACAACAACAAATAGATACATTCATTCATCAAATTGTTTAATTGCTTTGACATTGGTTATTTTTAACATTAAAGACTTTTTGAAATTACAATTTGTTGCATAATAGGGTTGAAGGCGCACATGCAAGATTGAAGAGGTTGCTTTGTGATAGCCTGAGAGATATGTGTAGTTGTTGAGATGTAACAAATAACTTGCTTATATTGCAACATACAATGATTACAACTTTATTTCAAAAAAGTATAAATGTGATTGATCACAGGTTTAATACCCCAGTATAAGAACATATGCGATTTAGTATCAAGAGAAGCACAAGATATCATTTTCCATGAGTTAACATGGGTTGTCAATGTAGGTATTGATAGTCCTGCTTGTAGTTGTGCACTTAGAGTTACTCATGATTTATCTTGTGTGTATGAACTTGCTTGATTTATCAGTATTTATAGCTCTATTCCCTTGAAATCCATTCATGTACATTGGAAGATGTTTGATGTAGCTCCATGTGGAGGTTGTAGGCCTTAGATCTTCTTCATTAATGGAGTCCTTTGCTTCTTGAAGTTTCATGGCAGTGGAATGGAGAAGGAAGAAAGATGATTGGAGATGTCACTTCAAGGAGAAGATGAGTCAAGAAGAAGCTCACCACCATAAGAAGCCATGGATAAGAGCTTGAAGGTAGAAGAAGAAGAATGGAGGGAAAGGGAGAGAAAGAGCACAAAATTTTGTGCCTCAAATGAGGTCTGAACTTTGAAGTGTAATTCCCAAATGATCAAAGTTGAAAAAATGCACACACATGGTCTTTATTTATAGCCTAAGTGTCACACAAAATAGGAGGGAAATTTGAATTTTTATTCAAATTTCACTTGAATTTGAAATTGAATTTGTGGAGCCAAATTTTCACTAATTATGATTAGTGAATTTTAGCTATGGTTCAACCCACTAATCCAAGATCAAGTT
>NC_038254.2:22593806-22632158 GCF_000004515.6 Glycine max
AGGTGTCATGAGACATGTAAAGCATGAAGGACATGCACAAAGTGTGACTATATGATGTGGCAATGGGGTGTAACAAGCAAATGCTCACCTCCCCCTCTAAAATTTAATTGGATTGGGCTTCTCCCAATTCAATTAAATTTATTTCCCAACACACAATCAAATATTCACTTAATGCATGTGAAATTACAAAACTACCTCTAATACAAAAAACTAGTCTAGGTGCCCTAAAATACAATGGCTGAAAAATCCTACATTTCTAGGGTACCCTACCTACATTATGGAGCACTAAATACAAAGTTAAAAAATAATGAAACCTTAATCTAATATGTACAAAGATAAGTGAACTCATACTTAGCCCATGGGTCCGAAATCTACCGTAAGACTTATAAGAACCCTAGGGCCTTCTCTTGAATCTCTAGCCCAATCTTCTTGGAGTCTTCTATCCAATGCCCTTGGGGGGTAGGATTGCATCAATGTTATCCATTTCAGATGACATGAGTGACACTTGGGGGAACTTAACTCTGACACTTGAGGTTGATGCATAGTTTAAGAAGTTTTCACAGTTGGATGTGTGCAATAAAATCACCTTAAAGACTAAAGTCTGTGAACTTGCATTTTCAAATACCACTTCAATGTGTCCCCCTCCAACAAAGATAAAAACAAAGGGTGCATCAAAGGCTATGAAGTATACTAAACATAAACCTTCAATATGGGAGTGCATCGATGAAATGAACACGATGGTTTGTAGTTCAGGAACTTCGAGTTGGTTGTCTATGGCAAAAAGATTATTTTTCACAGCTCGGAAGGTTGTTTGTGACAAAAAGAAGGGAAAATGGATAATTATATGCAACAATATATTCTAAAGATTATTGATGTCATACTAGACAGAAATTGTGGTTACAGTGCAATTGCAACTTTGCTAGGCCAGGGTGAATAATCTTGGCCTTTCTCTCTATATTCAATTATTTGACTCGAAAGAAAGACTGATGAAATTAATAACCTCATTGTATGTTGAATGTATGTGGCCTATCCGAATTGGATGACTATTTCCAACATGGGTTATGTCATTGCTAGTTGTTATAATGTTGTATCGGTCCACTTATTTATGCTGCAAAGTTGCACTTTGTTTCCACTTAGGAGTCTCGCACCACTTGTGTCCCGCCTTATATTGCAATTGGATTTGTTAATGAAATTCACTTTGTGCATGTATATATTATCCAATAAAGATATCATTTAGCATTGTAAGCAATACTAATTTATTCACTAACTGTGCATTTTCTATGATAATATAATTTTTTTAAATGATAATTATCCTCTACCTCCTATTGTATCACAATGGAGAAGACACTGCACACTTGAAGCTCATTTATGGCGAAGGCCTTACATTCAACGCATGAAATTTTTCAACTCATACAATTTGATTCAGCTAGAGGATTTCAATATATTATAGACATTTCTATGAATTGAATTAATTTTAAACATTTAATGTGTATTCAATTTATTTTAGGAATGTTATAATACAACAACTACACAAAACTATTAAATTTGTTTTACTAATTAAGTTTCTTTCAGTGAAACAATGAAACAAAAATATGATTTCACTACATAATATGCAAGGAAGTATAGATCAACCTTTTAATAAATTGTTTGGGCTTTCAAACTGAGCCCAAGGTTATAATTTCGAATAAAATGATGTTTTTATTTAAAAAGAAATTATAAGAATTTAGAAATTAAAATTCCATTTTTGTTTTAGTTTTTCTCATAAAAATAATTTTAAAAATACTTTAAGAAAGTTTACTTCCGTAATAGCATATTTTATCAGTTTCAGTCAATAACCTTGCTATATGGTAAGAACCCCAGGCACGAATTGCACTTGTGAAATATATATATATATATATATATATATATATATATATATATATATATATATATATATATATATATATATATATATATATATATATATATACTTGATATAAAATGTGATTTTTATTTATCCAACTGTGAAATTATATTTACATATTACTAAAATTGTATTTATCAAATTTTGTCAAAATTGAATAATAAGAACATAATCAAATGATCCATATTTTAGTATATTTTAAAATATTTATATTACGTTGATTTTAATTTATATAAATGAGATAACAAATGATTATAGATTAATATGAAATTTTGCAAATATAATCCATGTAAAAGGAACTTTCAATCTAACATCAAGTTTTAAGAAAACATTGTTTAAGTAAAAGTTATGAAATGATGTAATTGGTATCAAAGTTACATCGATACAATTTGATCACTTCTTTCTCTCAATATATTTTTTTTATAAAAAAAATATGATTATTAATGAAAAATGTTACAAAAATCTTTGACAACAACACGTCATTTGTGTGTAATTTGTTCATGCTGTTTGACACGAAACCAACATTTCTCTTCAATCAAATTCCTTTTATCTTCACCATCTTGGAAGTCAGAGGAGCTTTATCCAAGGAGCAGTTTCACATCCATGCGTGTGATTGATCATCACTGTTTGTCCCCTTAACTGTAACAACATAATGACATTCCCATTTAAACAATGTAATATGGTTGGAGCAACATCATGTTGAACTGTTGATGTATTAGACTATAGGGGAATGGCCCAAGAGATGATGCTGGCATGCAGTGCACCATAAGTGAAGAAATGGGCAGCTTTAAACCCTTTTTTTTTTTTTTTTACAATTCCACTCTCCCAAATTATGTTTTATGCAAACAATCTTTTGGACCAATGAGACGGTTGGTGGGATCTTTTAATCGCTGTCTCGTCACAAACCCGTTTGTTATTTATTAGTACGAACACTTTGAACTTGGAAAGTAGGTCTTTGCTCTTAGACTTTAAAGACAAAATTATTGCTTAGCATCAATGTTAAATGCTTGGAAATATTTAATATAATCTTTGTTTTCCTAGTTACTTTTCAAAAATCTTTTGGCATTTAAATATTATACCACACACACATTAACATATATAGGACAAGGTATCGAATTATATAACCGCATTTTATAAGGTGAGCCAGTATATCAATCTATTGTATTAGAAAAAAGGATAATTCAGTTTTATGTTCATCAATCAAACCCCAAGTACCTACCACTCTTTCTCATGATTCTATTCTCTACTTTTCATATGGCCATACTTTGCCAATATTCCACTTTTTACAAAAAAATAAATTCTGCTAGCAAGGTAGGTACCTTATCCTAGCATAGATAGAATATAATTCGCTAGAAAAGGGCGAGAGACATAAAATAGAATCTGGAGTTACATCTATGACCAATCTCTAAGACATGTTGTCCTCTATTTTAGGCTTCCTGATTTGTGATTGGTTTAGAATATGGAGTAAAATGCTGAGATTTCTTGCCAATCATTGTACCACTTCCAATTAAAATGCTAATTAAGGAGCTGAGGGATTATGGATCATAATCTTGACGGCCAAGTGAAGGATTAATTGAAGAAATTTTTTCAAAAGTATTGTTCTCTTAACCTATATTATATACCCTTAATTAGGACATTTTCCTTTTCAAGTGGGATCGGATGTAATCATGCAGAAGAATGTGGAAGTTGATCGTTTGACTTGGAATCTTTTAGTTTTGACTTGGAATGTAGAAGAATGCGAATTTAAAGTATAATATTTTTAATTATTTATCTTTGTTGTCCATTATAGATATATAGACGTATATATGATTGACAATGATTTCATGAAATGAATTTTTTAAAATGAATTTTTTAACTATATTTTTAAATTAAAATCTAAATTAAAGATATACATGTTATGCACAAAATATATTAAGGACAACGCTATAAAATATATTAAATTTTTAACGGTTAAAAATTTGTGAAAATTTGATTTAGGAATGATGAATTAAAAATAATAAGAATTTTGTGCTGCATATTAATCATGTATCGTAAAGTATAGTAATATTTATGCTATTAATTGTAGTAAAATTAATATTATTACTTATTTTATTTAAAATAAAACACAAAAAATGATTAAATTATGATTAATATTTCATTTCATCTTTATAATATATTATAATGTTAACTGTTATTTTCTATAAGTAGGGATGATAATGAATAAGTCTTCGGTAGGATACTATAATATTTATCCCATATTTGTCCTTTAAACAAAATTTATACTCATACTCACACCTGGGTGGATACTGAAACCTAAATGTCTATAATCGTAGCCATTACCCGTATTTTAAAAACAATTTATTTTAAACACAATTTAAAATATTTATTATAAATTGTTAGTATATAAAAATATTTAGGCTAAAATGTAATTTTTGTTTCCACTTTAAAAAATTCACGATTTTAGTCATCTCATTTTTTAATTGAAACATTTCATCCCTTTTAAAAAATTTATGATTTTAGTCCCAATGGCTAATTTCAAACATTGGAATTACCTAAGAAAATGATATAAGGTAGGGGTGGATACACGGACAGGTCTGACTTGTTTAAGGCTTCGTCCGTGAAGTCTAAGTCCCAATGGTTAATTTAGGATGTCCGTGAAATAAATGAACTTTTTTCAAGGTTTGTATTCACCCTGCAAAAGCATGCAAATTCGTGGACCCAAACATTAATTTGAAAAAACACATTTTTTATAAAAAAAATACGTTTTTAAAAAGTGAAAAATGTATAAAATTAAAAGAAAAAAATGACTTTGTTTTTTAAGCTAAAATTTATCACACTAAAATATACAAACATTTTAAACATAACAAAATAAAAATAACAACCTAGATTAAATATCAAAATCTTAACATAACAAATTAATAATACTTAAATATTGGCCTTAGGCAGGTTAAACGGGTAATATGTGAGTTTGCGGATAAAGTCTTCTAGATTTGCGGACTTAACAGGTCGGATTTAAAAACTCAATATAAGTATACAAACTTAAAAAAAAAAGACTCGTTATATGTTTGGTCTATGAGCTTAATAGTCCATATATCCACCCTAATATAAGGTAATTTACAATTATTATATATTACGTTTGAAAAATGAGAATTTTTAGATATGAGTGAAAAATATATTGTTCCTAAAAATATTATTTTTTATATAAATTTTAAGTTTATATTTATTTATTATTATTTTAAAATATATTAATGTTAATGATGATTAAATTATATATTATAGAACGTATTTTTTGTTAGTGTAGTTTGATTTGATATTAAATTTCATCTTATTTAATTTTTGTATGTCAATTGATTTATATAATAATAACATGAATTACGTTAAAAAAAGATTTCAATCAAATCAATTAATGTTACACGTAGGTTTTCATACTTATTAGATATCAATTTAGTTTTTTTTTAATTAATTTGTAGAACTTATGAAGATGCCATGAGTAAAATATTTCTTTCTCAATTTTTTTTTCTTTGTATATAGTTGTATAGATACGTGGATTTAACATTTTTTTTTAATAACCAGGAGATATAATTCCGCTCCTATCGGATCAGTTCATTTCTTGCGATAAAGTAATATTTCTAGTTGTCATTTCATGTCCAAGCTAGTTATTAAACCCGAGACCTTACCTTGGTTAATGGACCCAAATATCGTATCACTTGTGCCGAAATTTTGATGTACAAGTCATTATGCATATATAGTGTAAAGGTGGATTTATGTTTGAGTGTGAGTCACCGTGACATTAATGTAGACTCTAAAGTATGTATCAAATTAAATTTACTAATAACTATTTTTTTTAGAGAACTTAGGTAACTACATCTAGAAGTATTTTAAAAGAAGGGGGGGGGGGGGGGGGTCAAAATCTTTTTATTCAATAAATAATAAGTTTAAAAATATATTAATTTTGTTGGTAAAATTAGAGATATGATCTATTAGTGGAAATTTTTTTAAGCAAATATTAATCAATTCAAATAGTATTTTTAAAAAATAAAAAAATTCTCATATATACATAAAGGATCCTAGGGCGGGAGGAGTCTCTACTTGCTCCCCTTGGATTTGTTCATTTCTAGTCGGCTATCTCCAATTTAGTCCTTAAAGTTATACTAGAGAGTTAAATTTATTCCTAAGAATAGTAAAATGATAAAATGGTCATTGAAATTATAAATTATCAATCAATTTAGTCCTTAAAATTATTATAGTCGGTCAAATTGGTTCTTAATACTAAAAGGGAAATTGTTATTCTCACCCCCCATGTGGTGACATATTTTAAAATTTCAAAAATACCCTTTTGAATTATAATAGAATAGAAGCATATTTCCACTGTGGTAAATGGGATCTAAAAATCATTAACCAACATAAACATGATTCCGTTGCATGCAAAATAGTTCAACAAAATCATGTCTCCAATGTTTACATTGTGTTGTTTGACAGACAATCTTTAGTTTTTTTTTAACACAACACCACACAATCAATATATAAGTAGGGGTGTTCAAATCTAAACCGATCTAAAATTAAAGTTGAAAATCACTAAATAAAAGTCGGAAACCAAACGAAACCAAAAATTTTTTTTGGATTCAATTGGATTAATTTAAAGTTAAACCATGTTGTTCGATTTGCTTTGTTGTTGGTGTTTATGAAACTAAATCAAACCAAACCCAATGATGCAATCCTATCCCGCAAGGGCATTGGGTAGAAGTCTCCAAGTAGATTGAGCCTTAGGGTAGATTTCGAGCCCATGGGCTAAGTATGAGCCCGCTTATCTTTGTAAATATTAGAATAGGTTTTTCCTTCGTTTGGGCCTTGTATTTTGGCCATTCTAGTAGTATAGGGTTTTAGTCTTGTATTTCGGGGCATTTTGAGTAGTCTTTGTAGTAAGGACTTTTTTTTGTATTTTCATGTTTTTTGTCATGGGGGTGAGCTTAGCTATTATAGGGGGTGTGTAGCTAAGTTCTAGCTTTTCATCTCAAGGAGGTGAGCTTAGCTATTAGAGAGGTATGTGTAGCTAAGCTCTAACTTCTTTAGGAATCTTCTTAAGGAAGCTTCTCAAGGAGGTGAGCTTAGTTATGAGAGGGGTGTGTGTAGCTAAGCTCTAGCTTCTCAAGGAAGTTTTCTCAAAGAAGCTTCTCAAGGAAGTTTTCTCAAGAAAGCTTCTCAAGGAAGCTACCTAGTCTATAAATAGAAGCATGTGTAACACTTGTTGTAACTTTGATGAATGAGAGTCTTGTGAGACACAACTCAAAGTTCAACTTCTCTCCCTTTTTCTTCCTTCAATTTCGTGCTCCCCCCTTCCTCTTTCTCTCCCTTTTTCTTCCTTCAATTTCGTGCTCCCCCCTCCCTCTTTCTCTCCCTCTTTCTTTTCCTTCATTGAAGCATCCTCTCCAAGCTTCTTATCCAAGGCTCATCTTGGTGGTGAAGCTCCTTCTTTCATGGCTTATTCCCTAGTGGATGGCGCCTCCTCTCACCTCTTTTCCTTTGTCTTCCGCTGCATCTCTATGGTGGAAAATCACCATTAAAGGACCTCATTGAAGCTCAAAGATCCAGCCTCCATAGAAGCCCCACAAGCAAGCTTCCATCACCCAAACTGTAATTATTTATTTATATTTATAGTAATATATAATATTCACTCCGGTGTCAAATATAAGGAAAACAATTTATTCATACTAACTAAAAAAGTTAGTTAACCACATTTTATTGTATTAATCTCAATTAAAAACTATTTTTTTCCAACTTACCCTATATTGGAACTTGATATCATGAATAAAAAATAATCATTCAAACTAAAACATCAACCAAATAAAGGGTATTTTAGAGATAGTAACATTATATGTGATAAAGTCAATTAAACTTTTCTTATATTTGAGACCAATAAAAATGATTTTTTTCTTATATTTGAGACAAGAAGGAGTATTTATATTATTTATTTTAATGTTTTTTATTTCTTTATTTCGATAATATAAACTATAACGATATTAATTAGGAATATATTTATCAATACATCATATCATATGTTAATATAATACATATTCACCCTAAATGTTGGTATTATTAATTTAACATTTTGTACTATCCAAGGTCCATAAAATACACGTGACACCCTACATGACACTCTGAGACACGTGTCAACCCTCTACATTAGTCATGCAACAGGAGTATGAATACTCGACCCTTAGCAGCTAGGCTCCCTAACTAACAGGTTATCTCTAACCTATTAATATTTGAATATATTTGAATATCTTTATCTATTGGCAAGTAGTTAATTATCTACAAAGCCACACATTATCTACAAGATACAATTATCTACTAGCTTTTATTTATAAGCTACACTTTATCTCTAACATTATCTACAAGCTCCCGACTATTATCTATAAGTTGAGAATTATCTACAAAGGTTATAATAGCCCCTACAAACAAGGACCCGCAACTATGCTCCACTTCTATAAATAACAGGTTCCATCGAACCCTCAACACATCCAACACACTTTAGCACACAAGCAACAAACCTGTGCACATCTCTTTCTATTGCTCACTCGAGACTCATTAAGCATATACTTGCTTTATCTCTTAACTCATGTACTTACTTGAGAATCGAAGTCCTTTATTTTGCAGGTCCCCCGTTTTGTCCTTTTAACAAAGGTGCCTCTCCAAGCCAGTGTGTGAAGTCCAAGAGCCCACCTTGGGCACGTCCACCCTAACATGTCCTAGCTCTAGATTTTGGTAAATATATTTGGCCCCCATTGTGGGGCCACAGTAAAACATATCCTGGGGTCTCTCGTTAACTCTCTCTTGTTCATCCATGGTTAGCACTTGGTCTGGCCTTAAACACGAGACCCCTCTTGAAGACTCTTATCCTCATTCGACAATTATGACAGACACAAATACTCTACAACAACTCCAAAATTGCTTTGCGGAGATGGAGCGACGCCCTGATGAAGAGCTGAAAAAGCTAAAGGTTAACCATGATCAGATAAAGGCTCGTGTCAAATGTCCCCAAGGCAACGAGCACTCCGCTCACACTTTGCCTAAGTGCACCAAAGGGAATCACACCCCTGACGCACAGTCAACACTCCAGATGACTTAAGTCTCACCCACATGCATCATCCAGCAGGACGGACTACTCGTCGACATTCTTTTGTTGATCACATTATAGAGGTAGACATACCCTTGGGATGGAAACCACTCAACTTCGAGCGGTATGATGGGACAACAGTCCAGATAAGCATCTGAATGCCTTCTTGACTCAATAGTAACGAAGACACGATTATTTTTCGTGTATGATGCAATCCTACCCCGCAAGGGCATTGGATAGAAGACTCCAAGAATATTGGGCCAGAGATGCAAGAGAAGGCCCTAGGGTTCTCATGAGCCTTAGGGTAGATTTCGGGCCCATGGGCTAAGTATGAGCCCGCTTATCTTTGTACATATTAGATTAAGGTTTCATTATTTTTGGGCCTTGTATTTAGGAATCCATAATATAGGTAAGGTACCCTAGAAATGTAGGATTTTTCAGCCCTTGTATTTTAGGGCACCTAGACTAGTTTTTGTATTAGGGGTAGTTTTGTAATTTCACATACATTAAGTGAATATTTGATGTGTGTGGTTGGAAATAATTTAATTAAATTCGAAGAAGCCCAATCCAATTAAATTTTAGAAGGGGAGGTGAGCATTTGTTTGCTACACCTCATGGTCACATCATATAGTCACACTTTGTGCATGTCCTTCATGCTTTACATGCCTCATGACACCTAAGAAAACTTAGTGGAAAATCTTGGACTTGATCTTGGATTAGTGGGCTAAACCATAACTAAAATTCATTAATCATAATTAGTGAAATTTTGGATCCACAAATTCAATTTCAAATTCAAGTAAAATTTGAATAGAAATTCAAATTTCCCTCCAATTTTGTGTGACGGCTATAAATAAAGGTCATGTGTGTGCATTTTTTCAACTTTGATCATTTGAGAATTAAACTTCAAAGTTCAGAATTCTTTAGAGACACTAAATTTCGTGCTCTTCTCTTCCTCTCCCTTCATTCATCTTCTTCTACCTTCAAGCTCTTATCCATGTCTTCCTATGGTGGTGAGCTTCTTCTTGACTCATCTTGTCCTTGAAGTGGCGTCTCCAATCATCTTTCTCCTTTTCCATTCTACTACCATCAAACTTCAAGAAGCAAAGGACTCCATTGATGAAGAAGATCCAAGGCCTACAAGCTCCAATGGAGCTACATCATGTGGTATCAAGTGTATCTTCATCTAGGTGATGTTTTTTGGCTTCCTCTATCTTTTTGTTCGGTCAATTTACTTTAATTCCTTGTTCTTCATCTTATTCTCCATGTATATCCTCCATTGTCTTGTTGTTTGGTGCTGTTTAGAGTAGATTAAAAAAAATAAACCGATTAAATCTTAGATCTACACTTGTTCTTGCATTTCTATGGTTCAAAATTTATAGATCTACTCTTGAATCATGTTTTTGTGTTGATTTTAGGTTCTATCATGTTTTCAGTCATAATCTTCTTGTGCTGAACCTTTAGATCTAAATTTTCTTCCAAAATATTGATTAGAAAAAAAAAACACAAAAATCTAAGTGTAAATCACTTAATCCATGTTGTCTTAGAGTCATGTTTAGTCATAATAATTCACATTATGTTCTATGTTTGTGTTGAATTTTTATTTTGTTGATTGAATTCTAGATACATTTGTTCATGTATTCTTTTCATTCTTAGCCTATCTTTTGAATTTTGAGTCTAATTCATGCATGTTATTTAGTTCATAACATGTTCTAAATCAATTCCTAGAAGTAATCTTGTTGTTGAACTTTTTTTTTGTTTTCTAAGTTTTCTACATGATGCCTATGATGAAGTTGAGTTGTGGTGCTGATTTGTGGCTGGATTTGTGAATCAAAATAAGTCTCAAGCTCTCTTGAATTGTGTTGTTCAAGATAATTGAGCATAAGCAAACACAAATTGTAACTATCCAAGTCTTAAGCAACATAAACACTACTCTTGATTTCTAGGTTGAAATCGCTGGTGCTGACAGCTTGAACATACGAACTTGTATAAATTATTGGGAATTGGTCACTACGAAGTTTGAGCTGAATTTTTTTACTGAATTTTATGGACATGTGTACCAAATTCATAAAAAAGAACCAAGTGATTTGGGTAAAAGTGAAAATAATAAAAATCACACAAGTTGGCAGAAAAATCAATGTCCATGAAAAAAAAAAGTGAAAGGGAAGTGTGCTTGTTGTTTTGGCTCAAAATTTGTTCTATAATTGGTGCCTATTTTATACCAATCTTAGTTCTGAAATTTCAATTGAAATTATTGTAAAAACAAGTGCCAAAACTAGAGGTTTCTTGAGTTTTTTTTTTAGTTTTTCTACTCTACTCTAGAGCCATTCTAGGTTTCTCTTTGAGTCCTAGCTTGCTTTTGTGTGCTTTTCATTGCTTTAACTGTTGAATAATCCTTGAAAATTTGTCTTGTTAAAACTCTATTGGTTTAGCTTTCATTTCATTTTTTTGGTCTTTGGTTATTGCTTGTCTCTTTGTTTCCTTGTTTATGAGTTGCCATATAGGGAATTGGAAATGAGGATTGGTGTCATCCCTTGAAGAATTTGAGTCAAGAAGCAAGGGGCCAACCACCTTAAGAGCTATTAGACTAAGAAGAACTCCAAATTGTGTGAATCACCAAAGAGAGAAAAACCACCAAAATTGAGGACCTTTTTGTAATTTTTTTAATTGAGAATTTACTTACCTTCGTTGCTTTCAAATTTTGTAACAAAAAGGCCTTTCATTGGAAGTAAGTTGGGAGCCTCCAATAGGTCACCCTACTTCCATTTGTGTGTAATAATTTTAGGTAATTTTTCCTTAGGATAGTGAGTGTTTTGTTGGGAACCTTAAATGAGGTCATTCAAACACTCTTAGGATCTGCCTAGTTTACATTTCTTTCACTTTAATTTCTTGCTTACTTTCATAGTTTATTTTCTTTATTAGCCACACCTAGTTTATCTTGTTATTGCATAGTACTTTCTTATTTCTTATCACGCTTATCTTGAGTTCTTTTGGAACCTTAGCTTTTACCTTTTTTACAAACCCCCAACAAGAAAGAACCATAACTTAGGAACCAACATGAGTCATCATTCATCTAGTGTTAATGGCGAGGGTACTAGTCATAAGGAATCTAGAATCTTAGATAAGTTGAGTTCCCTCAAGTTATGGAAAGAAAAACTAGAA
The DNA here is from genome assembly GCF_000004515.6 of Glycine max. NCBI lineage: Eukaryota > Viridiplantae > Streptophyta > Magnoliopsida > Fabales > Fabaceae > Glycine > Glycine max. The sequence goes on from NC_038254.2 coordinate 22,605,962, forward strand.
AGAAAAGAAAAAGGAAAAGAGAGGTTAAAAATAAATCAAGATGAGAGGGAACAAATAAGGGAATAAGAAAGAAGGAAAATACTAAAAGAGTTAAGAAAAGAAAAACATGCCTCCTATAGTAGTCATAACTCTTGCAAGAGCCTAAGTGAAGAACTTGGTGATTATTAAGAAGGAGGCATATGTCACATCTTAGAACTCACTCCCATAGGAGAGAAAAGGAAAGAAATCCTCAAGAGGCTAACATTAACCTCCTATACTTCCATGGGAAGGACAATGTAGAGGCTAACTTAGATTGGGAAATAAAGGTAGAGCAACAACTTAAAAGGAAGTCTACTTCAAAATCTTATGGCTCTCACTCTTATCCAATGAAAGACCAAGGTCAAGGCATCTTAGTGGTGACACCTTCTAAGCCCAAAGATGATAAAGGGAAGACAATAGAAAAGCAACCCCTTAAGGCTAGTATGCAAGAGAAGACTAGCTCCATGAAGTGCTTTAAATGTCTTGGAAGAGCACACATTACTTCTCAATGCCCCACCAAGAAAACCATGATTATGAGGGGCCAAGACATTTATAGTAGTCAAGATGAGGCTACTACTTCACCTTCCTCTAGTGAAAGTGAAGAAGCAAAATGGGAAGAATCTAGTGAAGAGATTTACCCCCAAGAAGAAGGACAACCTTTAATGGTTAAGGAGGAGTGTAAAGAGGTAAGCGTCTCCTCCAAGAGGTTAGCTAAGAAGGAAAGACATTTTGAAATAAAGACATATATTAAAGAAATTTCCCCTCTTAAACAACCTTCACATTTTCTCCATTGTAAAAAGACACTTGTTAGCATTTCCACATGTTGCATTTTCCCTACGGTTACTTTTTGTTCCACTTTTTCTTCGTACAAATATATTCAAGGGAAATCCGGTTTGCCGGAAAGTGCATCGGATCGTCAAGTATTTAAAAATTAAAACGGATGAATCTGAGTATCGAACACAGGGAACTAATGTTAGCCTGAGTTAAGTTCAGAAATGAAGCATTGTTGAGAGAACATGTATGATTGATAATTTTAAACAAAATTTAAACTAAACCTTTATGCTAAAAACTATAAAATGCAAGGTCAGTAAAAGTCACAACAGTAGGTAGAAATGTTGGGTCTTTCTAACAAACAAGATTATGCATATAAATATATTTCTCTAACCAATCATGCTCTTGTGTTCTATATTGTAGCCTAAATTACTAAACCTCGATCCCTCGTCAGACCGAATCAATCCAAGCTTCGTCCTCAGATCCCTGTTGTTGGACTAGGCCCTATTTAGACGGCCCTCTTAGGTTTAGACTAACTTTAACTGAGTTTCATCCGCATATCCCTCTTGTAAGACTAGACTCGGCTTAAGCAGCTTACAAAAGTTTAGCCCAATTTAGCCTAAGCTTCGCCCACAGATCCCACTTGTAAGACTAGGTCTAGACTAAATAGCATTATTGTAACAACATAATTAAAACCAAAACTTAATCCGCATATCCCTCTTGTAAGACTAAGTTTCAATCATGCTTCAATCAAGTTCTAAGGCAACAGTACATTTCCCAATGCTAAAGTCACCTAACTATGCACACAAATGGATGATAAGACCAAAAGCATACAAACATTAAGCATTGAAGGAAGCATTGAACACAGAAAACATAATCAATTAGATATTAAGTATTTACATCAGTTGTTCATTAGAAATCCCCAACTAGGGTTTAGCCAGCCATTACAGAAGAAACCCTAACAATATTAATAAGCTTACAAAACCTAGGTATCCCTGCAAAAGCTGCTCCTCTTGCTGCCTCCAAAGCTCTTTTCCTGAAATAAGCACTGTGGTGTGCTCTAGAATCTGTGCAAATCATCTGCTTACCCTAATTCTGCACAAAACAGGCTTTAAATAGGCTCTGAATTCGTGATGTTGTGCTTAGCGCCACCCTCGTGCTTAGCGTGAGTAAGTGGGTTTGGGCTTAGCGCCAGTCTTGCGCTGCGCCTGGCTGAAGACACCTGTTGCCTTAGCACACTGATCTTGCGCTTAGCGCGACCTTGATATTGATGCCCTGCCAGTTTCTTCTATCGCGCTAAGCACACTGAAGCTGCGCTTAGCCCACTGATGAGCTAAGCTCAACTGCCACTTTTGGCACTTCATGACTTAGCCTCTTTTTCACTTGAAATTGCACATATTTCATCATTAAATCCAATGGACATATTCTAGAGATAGCTTTATCCATAAAACAAAATTTATATACAAAAATCACTACAAAATAACCATAAATTGGGGAACTATACAAGTCTTGGAAAATGTTTTCTATACAAAAGTTAGTCGTATAAGACGACTAACAAACCCCCCCAAATTTACAGTTTTGCTTGTCCTCAAGCAAAGAAAGAACAACTCACTTGTCCTCAAGTGACAAAGAAAGTGGTCAATCAAAAGAAAATGGTGTTTGATTCATAGAGGAATTCAACCATATAAACTGAATGTCATGGAATGTTTAAATCAATCACTTCTCACAAGCATGCAGTTTTTCAAAGATAGGAGCATAAGCATTAGAGTCACAGCTGAAATAAGCTAGTAAGCATGACAGAAATTAAGGAAGGATCATCAACCAAAACCTCACAGTCATTGTTTCACTCAAGCTCAAGTGTTTAGGCTTATTCCATCATAAACAACCAACACAAGTTCAGACCTTTGCATTTCATCTCATATCATACAGCAGTGAACACACAAAATTGAATCCGAAGGACTTTCTAGGCTTGTAATGGGGTTAGGCTTCCAACAAATCATGGTTTTTCTAGGATTCAAAAGCTTAGGTTCTAGGAAAGCTTTCATCCATAGATAAACCTTCACCTTTTTTCATTTATTCCTACCCCATACTCGCCCTTTATTTAGGCACTTAAGTTTATTTCATTGAATTACATCATACACACTTATTAATTTCATTTGTACTTATAGTTTTTTTTAACACAAAAAACATTATATACATAAATAGTGTGTGTATACTATTTTCTTTGACCATTTCAATTCTTACCCAGTGCTTCCCCTAAATTTGGGACAAATTTACCTTGATAATAACTCCCCAAATTTGGGACAAATTTGCTTTGAACCCAGCTTCTGTGGATGATGCTCTCCTACAACCTAAAATAAGGTAGCAGAAGATACAACTGAATAGGCTCCAGGTTCAATCAATCAATAAATTCATTCAGCTCAAATTGGGTGCAAGGGATAATTCATTCAAACATATGGTCAGCTTTTTGGCTAAGTGGCTATTCATAATCAAACATGGCCTTCATCATCTTCAAATTCACGCATCCAGTCCATACTTCAGAGATTCACGCAAAAGTCAATACTAAATGATAGTCGTTTCTGTCAAAATTTAAGGATCACACTCTCATCGGGATACGGTTAATGCATTCCTTCACAATCAATCTGACAACCAACTAACATTTTCAGACATATTTCCAATCACATGCTCATTCTCTTCTAATGACTGCAAACTTGATCAAAACAATCATCTAATCATCCCAATCCATTCAATTCATACATTTGCTCAATCAAATCATTTTCAAACACTCATTTCACACCTGAGCATCAAACTCCTCCATGCTCATAATGGAGGGTAAGCCCAAGCCCTGAAGGCTCTGCATGATAATGGACTATCCCCTGTGGATGCTCTGGAGCATGGAGTAAAGCATCTGTGGTGTAAAAATAAAATTTGATGGTCCTGCAGATATAGGAGCTGGGAGTGGCATATGTAGAGGTGCTGGAGGAATAACTGGAATCTGAGTGGGAGGTAATGGAGTTGTGGAAGAAGAAGGAGCTGGTGTCTCTGGTGCTGAAGTGGTGGGGACCTCAGATCTCTTACCCCTGGCCTTCCTGTGTCCTCTGAAAGTTACTATTTGATCATCCAGATTCCAACAGTTCTTCTTAATATATGCCAAATTAATGGCAGGACTCAGGCTCTCCAGGGACCTCGAATCTGACTGAACTCCCCTAGCCTTACATAAAGCTGTGTTCAAGGCAGGGAATCCTAGTCTGGATGTGTCATGCTGTGCTATGAGGGAGATCTGGTGGGAGATGAGGTACCCCACATTCATGTCCATCTTCATGATGATGCCATAAATGAGTTTGGCTCTGTCAAGAGTGACATAATAAGTGTGGGAAGTGTGGATGAGGTTAGAAAAGGAAAGAACGCTCCAAGTCTGAGCAAGAGTGGTCATGTTCTTCCTCAGAATCTTCAAAGGCTGCCCATCAGCATTAAGCTCGAATCCCCTCCCTGGGATACAGAGCTTAGCAGCTAAGTCTTGAGGATTAGGCCTCAGGAGTGCAAATCTAGAGTAAGCACAAAGTGTTTCCCCCTCTTCCACAACAACAGGGGTCTTCAAAAATGTGTTAAGAGTATCCTCATCAAACTTAATCAAATGACCTCTCACCCTCACCTACTTAGGTGATTTGTCCTCGGGGTCATAGAGGTTTGCATAGAATTATTTTACAATGGCAACATCAATATTGCCGTCCATAAATTCAGTGAACTCCTCATCCCAATGGCATCTCTCGAGTTCCTCCTTGAACTCATCAAACTCTGTATAGTAGACTACCACATTCCTTTCTGGTAAAAGCTTACGAGGCACCACAATGTCAGTGTATCTCTCCCAAGCCTCTTGGGAGGTGAATCTGGATCTATCAAATCTGGCTTGGGTAGGTGTAGAGGGTGCCTTTCTTTTCCTATAAGCCATCTGCAAAATATAAGACAAAACACAAGAGATTAGTACAAGTTTATTCTAAAAAAACAGAAAAATTAAAATTGAAAACAGAGCTAGGCGCTTAGCACAGCATGCTGAGCTTAGCGTGCCTTATGAAATTTTACTCAAGCGCTAAGCGCAGCAAGCTGGCGCTTAGCTTGAAGACACATAAAACATTTTTTTCTGCAGAATAGGCTTAGCGCACAACTGCGCTTAGCCTAAGTCTACAATTTTAGAAACAATAGAGGACTGGAGCTTAGCGCAGCATTCTCGCGCTTAGCTCAACCTCAATAGAAAGACACTCAGACCTAGCGCACAGGCACGCTTAGCCTTATCACAAATGTAAAGAAATAGAACCTAAGTGGCGCTTAGCTCAGCAAGCTGGGCTTAGCGCCTAAACTACTTTGAGTATCTCAGTATACTATTGACGCTTAGCGCACAGGAGCACTTAGCGTTTGCATCATTTTGGTTCAACAACCATGACGAACGCGCTTAGCACGACAAGGTCCACTTAGCGTGATCATCAGTAATCTAAAAAAAATTAACAATTGCGATGAGCAGGCTAAGTGCAGCAGGTGCGCTTAGCGCATTCATCGCGATTCCTAGAAATACACATAGGGGTTTTCACCCCTTTCAGCCACATTGCCCTTAATAGGCTTCTAAACTACCTAAAGTCCTAAAATACCTAACCCTAAAACTAAGTAACTTTACCTAACAACAATACTAATCATGAAAACCATAAATCAACTATCCTAAGGTTTGAAGCATGAAAAGTAAAAATAGAAATGTGCTAACATACTTGGATTGTTCTTGAAATGAAGCAAAAATGATGCAGAGAAGCAGTACACACGTAGCCGAAAGTAAAAGAATGCTCAGAGATGGGAGGGTTCAGAGGTTTGGGTGCAAAGGTAGCAACCCAAGTGCCTCTGCCTTTGATTTTTAAAAACTAAAATTTGTATGGCGCGCTTAGCGTGCCAACGTGACGTTTGAGTTTAAAACACCAGTGCTTTGCCTAGCCTCATGCTAAGCCCAACTTGAAGTTGTAAAATCCCGTAAGCATTTTTGGCTTAGCGGGGTAGGCGGCGCTTAGCGCTTTCTGCAACACCAAAAATCTTTCTGTAATATGTGCTTAGCCTAAGATGCGAGGCTTAGCGTAACATCAAGCTTCAACTTACAATGAGTGATTCAGGCTTAGCGCCACTACATGCGCTAAGCGCACTTCCAATGATTTCAAAACAGAACAATGTTGGCGCTTAGCGCATCCTTTCCCGCTAAGCCCAGCTTGAAAGCTCAACTTACAGAATGAATCTAGGGCTTAGCGCAGCTATAATAAATTTCCACAGAGAGGAAGTGGCGCTTAGCGCATCATCCACGCTAAGCCCACTCCTTAAGGTGCAACTTACTATGAAGATGTTGGGCTTAGCGTAGCGATGTGTGCTTAGCTGAACCATTCAGCCAATCAATCAGGGGTCTTTGCGCTTAGCGCGAGTAGGCTTGGCTTAGTGCATGAAGAGATGGCACTTAGCACAAGGTTTGTGCTTAGCGGATAAGCAATCTGAAAATTTTTCTAAGTCATTTTTTGCTTATCTCTTCGCACATAATTTAAAAACCCTTTTTGTTCATTACTAAACAAGCTGAAATAAATCACAATCACAAGCAAGATGTCCTAACTACATGCAAGAAATAAAAATGAAGATAGAGAAGGGAAAGAAAAGCTGGGTTGCCTTCCAGTAAGCGCTTCTTTAACATCACTAGCTTGACGCATTATCCTGTTATCCAGGATCCAATAAAGTTCCCACTTCAAGGACCTTCTTCTCAGGTCTTTTTTCCTCCATGACATGAACTTTAAAATAGACATTCCAGTCAGGTGGCTCTTTATCTTCATGAAATAGATCAAAGTTGATCTTCTGATCTTCTATTCCCATTTGCAACATCTTTTTTCCCATATCTACTACACAGCTTGCAGTAGACATGAATGGGTGGTCAAGAATGAGAGGAATATCAACATCCTCTTCTATGTCTATCACCACAAAATCAGCTGGAAATATAAGGTGCTTCACCTTCACCAAAACATCTTCAATCACTCCATATGGCCTTGTAATGGAGCGGTCAGCTAACTAGAGGGTCATACATGTAGGTATTATCTCTATCTCTCCAAGTCGCCGACACATGGAGAGAGGTATTAAGTTGATACTAGCTCCCAGGTCTATGAGAGATTTTCCTACAGCAACCGCACCAATGGAACACGGTATCGTGACAACTCCAGGATCTTTGTGCTTAGGTGGAAGAATGCGTTGAATCACAACACTACAATTGCCTTCCACCACAATTATGTCACTATGGATGTACTAGTTCTTCTTTGTCAGCATATCTTTTAAAAATTTGGCATAGAGGGGCATTTGTTGAAGTGCTTCTGCAAAAGGGAAGGTAATTTCCAGTTTCTTGAAGATATCAAGAAATCTGGGCAAATGTCGCTCTTTCTCTTTCCTGGAGGGTACCAAAGGATAAGGTACTTCCTTGCCTTCATTTGGAATAGTATCCTTCTTCTTTTCAGTGTTTGCCTCACTCTTGCCTCTCCTCATCTCATCATCAACAACTTTCTCATTTTGTTTTTCATTTTTCAACTTTTTTTCTTTTTCTTTTTTTCTTCCTTTATTCTTTCTTTTTCTTTCTCTTTTATTGGTGTCTCTTCTTCCCTATCATCTTCAGCCTCCTCATTAATCTCTTCAAGTTCTACAAAATCAGAAACGGGTTCAAGTGTTGGCTTAGGTGCCACCTATTGTTTATGTTCCTCCATCTTCTTCTCAGCTTCCCTCTCATCCACATGGATTGCCATTCTGCTTCTAGTCATCACAACTTTACACTCCTCCTAGTGATTTTTCTCTATATTAGCTATAAAACTGCTTAATGATCTATTCTCCAATTGCTTTGCAAGCTGTCCCACTTGGACCTCCAGATTCTTTATGGCAGACTCTGTGCTCTTCTGGTTGGACAAAGAAACCTGCATGAACTGAGCTAGAGTCTCTTCCAGCTTCATTTTGCGATCATAGAGACTAGGCCCTTATTGTTGTGGCCTTGTGGATGGTCCACCTTGATCTTTATTGAATTGATTTCCAGGGTGGTTCCTCCATTGTCCCTGTTGTTGATTGTATTGCTGGCCATGTTGGAATCCAAAAAATCCTCCTGCATTAAAATTGTTTCTGGGCTGATTTCCCATGTAATTAACTTCATGAGTGGTTTGTTCTTCAATAGGGATACAACATCCAGATTCATGAGCTCCCCCACAGATGGTACATCCTGCAACCTGCAAAACAGAAGCATGTGAAGTATGTGTAGAATGAATTTGAGTTGGCAACTTACTTAGTGTTTCAGTCAATGCCTCAAGTTGCTTAGACAGTAACATATTTTGTCCCAATAATGCATCTTGGGAGGTTAGCTCCAATAATCTCTTTTTAGTAGGAATGTGAGCTCTATCTCGCAAAATAGCAATGTCACTTGCAGCCATATTTTCAATTAAATCCATGGCTTCTTCAGGGGTCTTCAATTTGATTTTCCCACCAGCAGAAGCGTCCAATAGATGCTTGGACTGCGGTCTTAACCCATCTATAAAATGTTGAGCTGTATCAATTCTGAGAATCCATGAGTGGGAGTCTTTCTCAATAAACCACAGAATCTTTCCAAGGCCTCACTCAAAGATTCATTAGGAAATTGGTGAAAAGAAGAGATGGCGGCCTTGCCTTCTACAGTCTTAGACTCAGGAAAATATTTCTTCAGAAATTTCTCCATAACTTCATCCCATATCTTAAGACTATTGCCTTTAAATGAATGAAGCCACCTCTTAGCTTCTCCCGATAAAGAAAATGAAAACAAGCTCAATCGGATTGCATCTTCAGGCACTCCAGCCAACCTAATAGTATTGCATATTTCTATGTAGGTGGCTAAGTGTGCATATGGGTCTTCATTTGGTAATCCATGAAACTGATTATTCTGAATTAGCTGAATTAATGATGGTGGATATGTAATGGTTTGTGCTTGAACTTCTGGTTGAGCAATGCTGGTGAAAAATTGTGGCACATTAGAACTTGAATAATCTTCCAGGGTGACTCTTCTTGGCTCTTCAGCCATGATGTGGTCTTCGATAGGATCTAGATGAGAATGTCCTGCAATAGGAAAACTAGAAGATGCCTCAGAAGATTGAGGTTCTTCCTCTGGAATTGCTGCTGCTTCTAAATCCTGCAAAAAATTTCTAATTCTCTCTTGATTACGCCTTCTACAAGTGGCGTTAATCTCCAAATCAATGGGAATCAAATCACCTGCAGTAGATCATCTTTGCATACAAGAAAAAGGAACAACAGTTATCCAGTTCAAAAGAACAATGAATGTGCTATAACTACTATGTTAGTCCAAAGAATCAATAAATCAAAGAAAGCAAAAATAAAGCAATGCTGCACAACTAAACTAAACTCTACTAACAACTTAGTTCCCCAGCAACAGCGCCATAAATACATTGTTGGATTTCCCCTGCGGTTACTTTTTGTTCCACTTTTTCTTCGTACAAATATATTCAAGGGAAATTCGGTTTGCCGGAAAGCGTACCGGATCGTCAAGTATTTAAAAATTAAAACGGATGAATCCGAGTATCGAACACAGGGAACTAATGTTAGCCTGAGTTAAGTTCAGAAATGAAGCATTGTTGAGAGAACATGTATGATTGATAATTTCAAACAGAATTTAAACTAAACCTTTATGCTAAAAACTATAAAATGCAAGGTAAGTCAAAGTGACAGTAGTAGGTAGAAATGTTGGGTCTTTCTAACAAACAAGCTTATGCATATAAATATATTTCTCTAATCAATCATGCTCTTGTGTTCTATGTTGTAGCCTAAATTACTAAACCTCAATTCCTTGTCAGACCAAATCAATCCAAGCTTTGTCCTCAGATCCCTCTTGTTGGACTAGGCCCTATTTAGACGACCCTCTTAGGTTTAGACTAACTTAAACTGAGTTTCATCCGCATATCCCTCTTGTAAGACTAGACTCAGCTCAAGCAGCTTATGAAAGTTTAGCCTAATTTAGCCTAAGCTTCGTCCGCAGATCCCTCTTGTAAGACTAGGCCTAGACTAAACAGCATTATTGTAACAACATAATTAAAACTGAAACTTAATCCGCAGATCCCTCTTGTAAGACTAAGTTTCAATCCTGCTTCAATCAAGTTCTAAGGCAACAATACATTTCCCGATGCTAAAGTAACCTAACTATGCACACAAATGGATGATCAGACCAAAAGCATACAAACATTAAGCATTGAAGGAAGCATTGAACACAAAAAACATAATCAATTAGATATTAAGTATTTACATCAGTTGTTCATTAGAAATCCCCAACTAGAGTGTTTAGCCAGCCATTACAGAAGAAACCCTAACAATAATAATAAGCTTATAAAACCTAGGTATCTCTACAAAAGCTACTCCTCTTGCTACCTCCAGAGCTCTTTTCCCGAAATAAACATTGTGGTAGGCTCTGAATTCATGACGTTGCGCTTAGCGTCACCCTCGTGCTTAGCGTGAATAAATGGGTTTGGGCTTAACGCCAGTCTTGCGCTGAGCCTGGCTGAAGACACCTACTGCGCTTAGCGCACTGATCTCGCGCTTAGCGCGTGGCCTTGATATTGATGCCCTGCCAGATTCTTCTGTCGCGCTGAAGCTGCGCTTAGCGGAGGATGCATGCTTAGCCCATTGATGAGCTAAGCTCAACTGTCACTTTTGGCACTTCATGACTTAGCCTCTTTTTCATTTTAAATTGCACATATTTCAGCTTTAAATCCAATGGACATATTCTAGAGACAGCTTTATCCATAAAACAAAATTTATTTACAAAAATCACTACAAAATAACCATAAATTGGGGAACTATACAAGTTTTGGAAAATGTTTTTTATACAAAAGTTAGTTGTATAAGACGAGTAACACCACACCTCTTAGGCTTGGGTTTTTTCCTCAAGTAAAGGAGTTGTTGGATAAGGGTTTGGTTAGCAAGAGCTTAAATCTTTGTGCTTTGTTGGTGCTCAAAATAGGTATTATTAGGCACTAAATCCCTAAAATAGGTGGTATGATCAATGTTTTGAGTGGTGCAACACTTTTTTGTAAAATCACTCGTGCACCCAACATCTTCATGATTTATGTACATAGGGACTCATTAGGTAGGTTTGTTCTTATTTTTAGTTTCAATACAAACTTAGGTACTCATATGGGACACCTTAGGTTTGTCATACTTTTTGGTAGGAATAATCAACATGAAAATATAGAAAAAGGTATGTTTTATTGCATTACTTTTCTTAATTTTTTAAATAGTGATCAAGGGGTTCCCATGAACCCTAAGAGAATAAAGGTCAATCCTGAATGGCCCACTCCACCAAGTATAAGAAAAATTTGGGGCTTCCATGACTTAACAAATTTTTACAAAAGGTTTGTCCCATATTTTTCTATACTTGTAGCACCACTTATTGAGTTGGTGAGGAACCATGTTCCTTCATGGGAAGATGCCCAGGAAATGGGTTTTCAGACCTTACCTTACTTTAACATACCAAACACCACTAATACATATATTTTTGTTCTTTTCATAGGTGTTAAGGAAAAAAAGTCCAAATTTTCAAGAACCTTGGGATTTGAGGTCAAATCCATTTCAAGGGGCAGGGAATGATGCAATCCTATCCCGCAAGGGCATTGGATAGAAGACTCCAAGAAGATTGGGCTAGAGATGCAAGAGAAGGCCTTAGGGTTCTCATGAGCCTTATGGTAGATTTCGGGCCATGGGCTAAGTATGAGCCCGCTTATCTTTGTACATATTAGATTAAGGTTTCATTATTTTTGGGCCTTGTATTTAGGACTCCATAATATAGGTAAGGTACCCTAGAAATGTAGGATTTTTCAACCCTTGTATTTTACGGCACCTGGACTAGTTTTTGTATTAGGGGTAGTTTTGTAATTTTACATGTATTAAGTGAATATTTGATGTGTGTGGTTGGAAATAAATTTAATTGGATTGGGAGAAGCCTAATCCAATTAAATTTTAGAAGGGGAGGTGAGCATTTGCTTGCTACACCTCATTGCCACATCATATAGTCACACTTTGTGCATGTCCTTCATGTTTTACATGCCTCATGACACCTAAGCACACTTAGTGGAGAATCTTGGACTTGATCTTGGATTAATGGGCTGAACCATAGCTAAAATTCACTAATCATAATTAGTGAAATTTTGGCTCCAAAATTTGGCTCCACAAATTCAATTTCAAATTCAAGTGAAATTTGAATAGAAATTCAAATTTCCCTCCAATTTTGTGTGACACTTATGCTATAAATAGAGGCCATGTGTGTGCATTTTTTCAACTTTGATCATTTGAGAATTAAACTTCAAAGTTTAGAATTCTTTAGAGACACTAAATTTCGTGCTCTTCTCTTCCTCTCTCTTCATTCATCTTCTTCTACCTTTAAGCTCTTATCCATGGCTTCCTATGGTGGTGAGCTTCTTCTAGACTCATCTTCTACTTGAAGTGGCGTCTCCATTCATCTTTCTCCTTCTCCATTCTGCTGCAATCAGACCTCAAGAAGCAAAGGAATCCATTGATGGAGAAGATCCAAGGTCTACAAGCTCTACATGGAGCTACATTAGTGTCTTCCAGACGTCCCTCAAGGGGGCAACATTGACCTGGTACGGTGGACTCCCACCTAGGTCCATAGACATCTTTGACACCCTCATCGAATGCTTTAGCGTGCAGTACGCAACCAACAAATCTCACTGCATGACCTCAGCTACCTTGTCCAGTCTACAACAAGAAGACGACGAGTCTCTTAGAAAATTCATGGACAGATTTGGGCCCACAGCCATCCAGATCTGAAATCTTAAGCCCGAGGTAGCGTTACATTTAATGCTCCTTTCCCTACCCCCGGCAAGTTTGTGGACAGTCTATGCAAAAAACCTCTCAGTAGCATGGATGAGTTGCACAAGCAAGCCAAGGGCTACATCCGGATGGAAGATTTAGGAATGAAGTTCGACAAGTCGAACAGAAGCATGACAAGTGAGAAGGAAGTACCAAGACTAACTTACACAAGTTAGGCAAAAGGAACAAGCCAGACAAGCGCCAACCTCTCCCAAAAGGGCCCATGTACGAGTGTTACACACCTCTAACGATTAATCGCACTACAATTCTAGAGGAAACTTTCAACTTAGAGGTACCCATTAGGAAACTAACAAGAGTAGGAACCCATCCAACAAATCAGAGGTGTAATCAACATCATTGCAAGCGAATTTTCCTATGGAGGACAGTTTAGCTAGTCCTGAAAATGCCATCTTCACGCCATCGAGGATATCAACATCAATTTTTTAGATTCACCACTACAATGAAGTCTCCCTCCTATCACTTTTACGAATATGGACTTCAAGGGTACCAACCCCGTCAACCAGGAAAACCCTGTGGTTGTCTCCATTATCATTGCAAACTTCATGGTGTCCAAGGTCCTTATCAACCAGGGTAGTTCCATCAATATCCTGTATTGGAAAACTTTGCAGAGACTCGAGGTCTCCCTCGACACTTTCCATCCTCATGCCGGTCCACTCCTTGGTTTTGCAGGCAAGAGACTAGAGATCATAGACTATATGGACTTGATGACCACCTTCGATCAAGGCAAACTCTCCAAGAGTTTCACCATAAGATATCTACTTGTGGATGCATACACATCATACTTTGCTTTAATCAGTAAGAAGACACTTAACGAGCTTGGAACCATAGTCTCCACGCCCCATTTGAAAATGAAATTCCATGCTTTGACCAAGGAGATTATAACTATCAAGGTAGACCAAAAGCAAGCACGACAGTGCTATGTAAAGAGCTTGAAGGTAGCACCATATCCTCCCACCAAGGAGCCTACTAAGCTTCACCCCATAGCGGCTGAAGGCACTCAAGTCATGAGTGTGGACGAAGGGTCTCAAATTCGAGCCTTGACTATCTACCAAGCAAGCCTGGGTGATGAATTCGACATAGATCTGCGAGATGAAACCTCTGACAAAGGCCCAAAACCTGTCGAAAATCTTGTAGACAAAGGATCAAGCTGAATGTTTTGATGATGCCAAAGTTTCACATGCGTTTCAAAGCTTTATTCAAGACAAAGAAATTAAAGATATTCAAGATGGATGATCAAGACAGTCTCTAGAGTCTTAGAAAGGGTATATTAAATAGGAAGGGAATTCCAATTGAAGTAGCAAAAGGTTTGGCCAAGAAATTTAAGTTAAAAAGTATTTTTCAACAAATTTACTCTCTGGTAATCGATTACCAGAGGATGTAATCGATTACCAGTGGCCAAAACTGATTTACAACAGCTATTAAAATTTGAATTCAAAATTTGCACTGTGTAATCGATTAAACATATATGGTAATCGATTACCAGCAGTTTCTGAACGTTTTAATTCAAATTTTAAAGCCTGTAATCGATTACACACATACTATAATCGATTATCAGAGGAGATTTTTAGAAAATATTCTCAATAGTCACATCTTTTTGTGTGGTTCTTGAATGGCTATCAAAGGCTTATATATATGTGAATTGAGACACGAATTTGATAAGAGTTTTTCAGAACAAAAAGGTCTTATCCTCTTAAAAAGCAAAATCATTTTATCCTCTTACAAATTCCTTGGCCAAAACTCTTGTGATCCAATAAGGAATTTTTTGAGTGCTCAAATTGTTCAATCTATCTCTTTCAAGAGAGATTTCTTCTTTTCTTCTTCTTCATTCTGAAAAGGGATTAAGAGACCAAGGGTCTCTTGTTGTGAAAGAATTCTAAACACAAAGGAAGGATTGTCCTTGTGTGTTTAGAACTTGTAAAAAGAATTTACAAGATAGTGGAACTCTCAAGCGGGTTGCTTGGGGACTGGACGTAGGCACAAGGGTGTGGCCGAACCAGTATAAATCCGAGTTTGCACTTTCTCTTCCCTTAAACTCCTTTATTTATTATTGTTTTATATTCATATTCAAATTGTTCTATTTGAATCAACATTTAAGAAATTCATTATTAAGGGAATTTATAACTTGAATAGAAAGTTAAATAGAACTTTTAATTGGGGAAATAATTTGTAATATCTTAATTCAACCCCCCTTCTTAAGATATCTGAGGCCACTTGTCCAACAAATCTTGTTAAGCTACAACTCGGACCTAAACCGGGGCAATGCATGCGGCTCTGTAGGGACCTCACCAGCCTTGAGCATATGAATGCGGATTTTCTACACATGAATGTGGACTTGTTTTCTTGGCAGCCATTTGACATGTCGGGAATTTCCTGACACTATCCATCCTCACGTCAATCCACTCCTCGATTTTGCAGGCAAGAAAGTAGAGAATAGAGACTACGTGGACTTGATGACCACCTTCAATCAAGGCAAACTCTCCAAGAGCTTCACCATAAGATTTCTACTTGTGGATGCAAACACATCATACTTTGCTTTAATCGATAAGAAGACACTTAACGAGCTTAGAGCCATAGTCTCCACACCCCATTTGAAAATGAAATTCCCTGCCCTGACTGGGCAGATTATAACTATCAAGGTAGACCAAAAGCAAGCATGACAGTGCTATGCAGAGAGCTTGAAGGTAGCACCATATCCTCCCACCAAGGAGCCTACTAAGCCTCACTCCACAGCGGCTGAAGGCACTCAAGTCATTAGTGTGGACGAAGGGTCTCAAATTCGAGCCCTAACTATCTACCAAGCAAGCCTGGGTGATGAATTCGACATAGATCCGCAAGATGACACCTCTAAAAAAGGCCTGAAACCCGTCGAAAAGCTTGTTAAGTTGAAACTCAAACCTAAACCCGGGCAATGCATGCGGCTTAGTAGGGACCTCATCAGCCTTGAGCATATGAATGCAGACTTTCTACACATGAATGCATACTTGTTTGCTTGGCAGCCATCTGACATGTCAGGAATCCATCCCAGCATAATCTACCACAAACTTGCTATATGTCCCCAGGCCAAACCAATGTCACATAAGAAAAGGAAGATGGGAGAAGAATGGCGTAAAGTTATCAAAGAAGAAGTCGACAAACTCCTCAATGCAAAATTCATCAGAGAAGTCTGGTATTCTACCTGGCTCACCAACATCGTCATGGTCAAAAAGGCCAACGACAAATGGTGAATGTGCACCGCCTATACTAATTTGAATAGGGTGTGCCCCAAATATGCATACCTTTTACCCAACATCGACAAGCTAGTCGATGGAGTGTCCGGGTTCCAGTTTCTAAGCTTCCTGAATGCTTACTCTAGATACAACCAGATCAAGATGCACGTTTAAGACGAGGAGAAAATGACATTTATCACTAAAGATATCAACTTTTGCTATAGGGTCATGCCATTCAGCCTAAAAAATGCAGGTCCTACATACCAACGAATGATGGACCGAGTCTTTAAATAGTAGATTGGATAAACATCAAGGTATATGTGGACGACATGGTCATCAAGTCTCAAAGCATAGCCCAACACGTGGCAGACTTGGAAAAAGTCTTTGGGGAACTCCGCAAATATGACATGCGCCTCAACCTTGAAAAATGTACTTTCGGGATAAGCAAAGGCAAGTTCTTTGGCTTCATGATCACTCATCAGGGGATTGAAGCCAACCCCAACAAATGCACTACCATATTGGAAATGTGCAGCCCAACTTGGAAAAAGTCCAGAAGTTGAATGGTAGGCTAGCTGTCATACCCTAATTTCGTCCGGGGACCTTTGCTTGATGACATGCGACCTTTCTTTGGTCCTTGTGAGGTGCTTGGCACCCATCATTAGGCAATTTGTGAAATTCCAAGACATGCCGGAAAACCAAAAAATATTGATGCACAATCCGTAAGTTTTCGTGACACACCGGAAATCAAATGGAAGCATCGTTGCATAATTAAGTGAGATTCCGTAACATTCCGTAAGTCAAAAGGGGGATGATTATGTAATCCGCAAGGTTCCGTAACATTACGGAAAGAAAACAAGTATCGTTACGAGATTCGTAAGTTTCCGTAACTTTACGAAAAAAAGAATCACCAAAAAAGGTAAGGGGGTGAACTTATCAAGATAGGGGTGTAAATAGCAATTCAAATCTAGGCCCTTCTAGAACATTTTGGAAGTTGGGTTGCTTAAGGAGGAAGCAACTGGGCGGCAAGCTCCTCCACGTTTTTGAAAAATGGTTTTCGGGGCTTCCGCGGCTTCCGTAATACTTCCGTAAAATTTCCGAAAACATTGGGTAAGCATATTCCACTTAACATTGGTGAAAGGGAAGAGAAAAAAGATGAAAATCAAATTCGAAAACAGTTCCGTAAGGCTTTCGTAACTTTTCCGTAAAATACGAAAAGGGGGGTGAACTTAGTAATTCGGGTGCGCTTAGAAATCTTCTTCATTAAGTCTTTGGGCGGCAAGCACCTCCCTTTTTTCTATAAATAGGGGAGGGGGGAGCTGTTTCAAAATGTTCAGCCCCTTTGGCACTTCTCTCTCTTTCGAATTTGCTTGGAAAAATCGTTTCCGTGAAGAAAATCTAAGCCGAGGTGCTTCCGAAACGCTTCCGTAAGCGATTCTGTGGAAATTCTTCATCGTTCTTCACCGTTCTTCATCCGTTCTTCGTTCGTTCTTCGTTCTTCAACGGGTAAGTTTTCGAATTCGAGACTTTCAATTCATTTCTTGTTTTGTGTACTTTCACTTTAATTTCGTTTACTTTCAGTTTTCTTTTCTTCCGTTTTTAACGTGCTTTAACCATTTATTTAAGCCGTTTTCTCGTCTAATAAATGATAAAATGAATTTCAACCGATCATTTGTGTTGTAATCTCGTTTAATCACTGTTAAAACGAAATCTAACCGATCGTTCACGCTATAACCTCGGTTAAACCAAAAAAAGTAAAATAATAATAAAATAATCAAAATATCTTGAAAAATAATAATAAAATAATCAAAATATCTTTGAATAAAATAAATTAAAAAAATCAATCGGACGTTTTTCTTTGGAAGTTTCCTTGAATGAATTGATTAATAACCAAAGTGAAACTAAGACTAAAATAGACTCACAAATCAAGTTTTTTCTGAAAAATCACTAAAAACCGTTTTAAGGTCCAACGCCTTAAACGGTCCTCTTTGCTTTTATCGGTTAACATGGACCGTTCAAAAGCATAAAATCAACATGTGACTTTACCGCTTTTGCAAGAACTACGTAGGTCTGATTTCCTCATCGCAATTGAGGATACGTAGGAGCAAGAGTCCCGCTTTTGTCGACCACCCCAAGAGATCGTTAATGGTCCAAATGCCTTAACGTTTCTCTCCTTTCAAAAACAAGAGATCGTTAATGGTCCGATGCCTTAACGTTTCTCTCCTTTCAAAATCAAAAGACCGTTTAATGGTCCAACACCTTAACGTTTCTCTCCTTTCAAAATCAAAAGACCGTTTAATGGTCCAACACCTTAAATGACCTTTTGTTCAAATAAAAAATATATCTTGCAAAAAGATAAAAAACAAACTTAAACCAAACACTTTATTCTGAAAGAACTACGTAGGTCTGATTTCCTCATCACAAATTGAGGAATACGTAGGAGCAAAGGGAAACACCCTTGTCGACCACAAAAAAGAAAAAAATGTAAAAAGGGTATAAAGGATATAGAGACATAAAAAGGGAACATAAAAAAATCAAAGTCATGTTTGCACATTCGATTAAAGGCTGCCGTCCCTTGGGGCGGACGTGTGGGGTGCTAATACCTTCCCCGTGCGTAAATACAACTCCCGAACCTTTCACTTAAAAGTTCGTAGATCGCGTCTTTTCCGGTTTTTCCGACGTTTTCCTCAAATAAACGTTGGTGGCGACTCCGCGCGTATTCCTTTCGTGGAACACGCATCCCGCGAGTCTCGCGTCGCCCTCCCGCCGAAGGGTAGGTTGCGACAGTTGGCGACTCCACTGGGGACTGTTTTTAGAGAGTTAGGCCATTTAATCTTGTGCAAATTTTGCCATGACTTACTCCTTTGTTGGCTTCCCCTTATTATGTTCTTGTATATATAACTCTTTGATGCTTTTAGTGCATTTTTTTTGTATGCATGAGGTAAATATTTATTCATTTGATGCACACAAACACTAACACTATTTGCGCACACGGTGAGTTGAAAAAGGGCCCTATACCCGGGTTCGTGGGAATATAAGGAGTGGAGGTGAATCCGTGATCATGCTAGGTCTCCGACTTGCTTGATTACAGTGAACCCTCATCTAGAGTTTTTCTCTTTGAAAACATATTGTTGCTAGTAGTCCCTACTGCTGCAGTATGTTCTTCGAAGGGGATGATACCTCTAGAAACCATCAAGAGAGATATGACTACCTTGGGGGTTATCACTAAAAGCCTAGTTAGCTCTCTCCCTTATAGGTCCCTTAAATAGGGGCACGGAGCAAACACGCTGCGTGCCATTTTTCACACTGCCATGCATAAGTATCATATACCCTTTTGCTTATATTTGTTTGTGAATATTGTCGTACTATGTACATCCCCGTGTTGTGCCTTTCGCATATGCATCATGCGTGGGTTTCGTCTTTGATCCCCTCACTTTAGCAAACCGACGGAGGGTCCGTGTCGCCTTCTTAAAAAACATACGTTGGGTGCCATGCTGCCCAAACGTTGTATCCAAGAAGGAAACAATTTCTCGGTCTCCCGTATTCGTAAATTGCATCTGTGTCATATGCATTTTTTCATGCATTCATCCATTCCACCCATGATAGATGTCGGAGTTTTGATTCGGACTAGATTTTATTTCACTTTAGTAAAACATGGGATCAAGTCAAAAGCCTTCGCTTAAAAAGAGGTTCTATCAAGTCAAAATCAAGAGCTTAGAGGTCACTAGTTTACGAGAGTTGGGGCAATTAATGGGTCAACTTCAACAGCAAGCCTTCCGCAAAGCCAATGGTAAGATTTGGGACCTAGCTAGGGTAGAAGTCTCCATGGAACCGATTGCATTCCTTGCCCAGTATTATGACCAGCCCCTAAGGTGCTTCACATTTGAGGACTTCCAGCTAGTGCCGACTGTGAAAGAGTTTGAAGAAATCCTGGGATGCCCACTGGGAGGAAGGAAGCCATATCTTTTCTCTGGGTTCTATCCCTCCACGACAAGAGTTTCCAAGGTAGTGAAAATCTCAGCACAAGAGTTGGACCGTGTAAAGCAAAACAGGAATGGGGTAGTCGGAGTACCAAGGAAGTGTTTGGAGGAAAGGGCAAAGGCCTTGGCAAATCAAGGCGAATGGGCTTTCTTTTATTGACATCTTGGCGCTTTTGATCTTTGGAGTTGTCCTCTTTCCGAATATGGAAGGGTTAGTGGACCTAGCAGCGATTGACGCTTTCCTCGCCTTTCATCATGGCAAGGAAAGCCCGGTCGTCGCCATTTTGGCCATGTATGACACGTTCGACCGGGGATGTGAAAAGAGCTGTGCAAGAATTGTTTGTTGTGCACCAACTCTTGGCTAGCATGGAGGGGCGTTTGTTAAATGGTTCCCTCGCTAGAAGGAAGGAAGAATCAGGATTCTATCTTCATGCGAAGGATGTCCCATGAGAGGAGTGCCATCAGACGAAAGCATCACGCCTTTCATCGCACAAGGTTTCAGTGACCACAACGCGAGGGTACTCCAAGGAGTTCGCAAGGCATGGGATGCGGCGTGAAGAAAGGACAGAGAGCTTAGGGGAAGCAGTAATGGGATCATCGGCGGCTATCATAAGTGGCTGAGAGTCTGAACACAAGGACTGGATTGGCTCCCAAATCTAAAGACTGTGAGAGACGATGAGGTTAAAGCTTCGGAAGAAAGTGATGAGGTACAAGCCCTAAAGGCAGAGCTTGAAAGAGCCTGGGTAGTCGAAGAGAAGTTCAAGTCCATAGCCATCAAAGTCTGAAAAGAGTATGATGAACTAAGGGATGTCAATATGGCCACCGATGAAGCCTTGGAATGAGAAACCAAGAAGGCCCAAAAGGAAGAACACGACCAAAGCAAAGTTTTGAGGGGCTTTATAGGGCAGCAATAGTGAGCTCAAGCTCCGAAGAGGTGAAAGGAATCATCACGGGTCAAAGGCATGATCTTGAAGGACGAGCTAAAGGTTTGCCTTAGGTCGAAAAGAAATTTGTCCCAACAGTTAAGCGAGACTGAAGGGAATATGTGGGCCATCATCGATAAGTGCAAAGAGAAGCTAAATCTAGCGGCGACTCATGAGCAAAGGCTAGAGGATGAGTACGCCAAGATATCAGCAGAAAGGGAAGCAAGGGAAAGGGTAATTGATTCATTGCACCAAGAGGCAACAATGTGGACGGACCGATTTGCTCTTACTTTGAACAGGAGTCAAGAACTTCCCCCATTGCTAGCCAAGGCCAAAGCAGTGGCGGACACCTACTCCGCTCCCGAGGAGATCCACGGACTTCTCAGCTATTGTCAGCATATGATAGACTTAATGGACCATATGATTAGAAACCGCTAGGAAGTTTGTATTGTCGCTCAGATCTTGACTAGTTATAACTTTTTGAAAAAAATGAGTTTATCCCACGTTTTTACTCCAAAAATCAGTGCGAATCAAGTCACTCCCACATTTTATCTCTAGCATGCATTGTATGTTGGTCTCGTCCTTTGTCACGGGAAGCCGGAAGGTCCATATCACCTTCTTAATTGTACACATGGGGCACTGCGCCCCCAAATGCGCAAGTAAGAAGAGATAATTTTCCGGGCTCTCGTGTCCGTAAAATGCATTCATATCATGCATCGCATAAGCATCTCTTCATAACATCATAATGAACATATCGTTCCTGCATTTGTCCGTTATCATATTCCAGCCTCACATTTTGCATGAGTCATGGCATCATCATGCATATGCGTTCAACAAACTTTTTGATCTGCAAAATTGCATACCATTTGTTTTCATGTTTGCTCATCCTTGTGTTTTCCTCTACAAAAACAAAAAAGGGGAAGCGTGAAACTTCACACTACATTCTTAGTTGCATGTGTTAGGCACCATGAGCCAACCATGTTGGGATCATAAACCCATTTCTAAAAAAAAAAAAAAAAAACACACAACAACAAAACAAAATAATTGAACATGGTACCTAATGCATGGTTAACTAGGAAATGGTGTTTCTTCGGGCATCTCAATTTCATAATTACATTTTCCATGCATAGCTTAAAGTATGCCCGAGTCATTCATCCCTATGAGATGTTGTTGAAGTATTGGCGATCAGAATTGCCATTCCTTGGATTATAGGGTTGAACCAAGCTCATGCTTTTACAAAAAGGTTCATCAAGTCAAGTTGAAATATGGAAGTAACCGTCCTGCAAAATTGGGGCAAAAGATGAATTGAGTCACATCACTGCTTCGTCTACTGCCAAACATATTTAGGATTGTTGATGTCCTTGTTACTTCCAGTTTCACCTTGACAAAGATGTCATGGACCATGTTGAAAATCTAAATTGATTCAACCCCATATCCTGCGTAAAAATTTGCAATACTTCGACTGTACATCATTCGCATGCATCCATGCTTTTCATTGGTTGCATTGCTCGTTGCATTCTTTCCTTGAAAAATAAAATAAAATAAAATAAAATGAACTTAATCATTGTTATAAAAAAAAAAAAAACATGCTTTACGGCGTCCTCACCGAACTTGTGCTAGAGCTAGAGTAATGGGTGAAGTAGAGGAGATACAAGAGAAGATGAAGGCCGACATGGAGGCCATTAAAGAGAAAATGGCCACAATGATGGAGGCCATGATGAGCGTGAAGAAGATAATGGAAGCCAATGCGGTTGCAATTGCCGTTACCAGCGTTGTTGCTAAGGTGAACCTGATGTCCCCATCCGGCATCAACCAAATGAATCATCCAACCTCAGATATGGTAGGCAAAGATTTGGGAAGTACGGGCAGCCCCCATAATGTACAAATTCAAAACGAGCACGCCTTCCCGCCATATGGCTTGCCTCTCAACTATACGCCACCCAAAGTGGCGTACACTCCCAATAAGAATGTCAATAACTCCACTCCTATACCCATTGAGAGCCAACAACCCCAAACTGATCATGCACATGTCTCTTAAACCGTGGGGGGGACACATGAAATTCCCCACCACAATCTAGCCGACTTCGAGCCTTGCCTCGGATATGCCACGGAAGGGCAAGCAGTTGGTGGTATACCCTTACAAAACCCTTTGGAAGGCCCTCAGTATCACCCACAACTACACCTCTTGCATTCCACGACAAGTAAAAACCCTCATGCTATGGCAGAAATGGGAAAGTTGGATCATCTAGAGGAAAGGCTCAGGGCCATTGAAGGATGTGAAGATTATGCCTTTGCTAACCTAAAAGAGTTGTTCCTAGAACCCAATATCATCACCCCTCCCAAGTTCAAGGTGCTGGACCTTGACAAGTACAAGGGGACTACTTGTCCCAAGAACCATCTAAAGATGTATTGTCAGAAGATGGGGGAATACGCAAAAGATGAGGAATTGCTAATACATTCCTTCCAAGAAAGTCTTACTGGGGTAGCTGTTACCTGGTACACTAACTTGGAATCTTCCCGAGTCCATTCTTGGAAGGACCTAATGGTTGCCTTTGTTAGGCAGTATCAGTACAATTTTGATATGGTTCCGGATAGGATGCAACTACAGAACATTTGCAAAAAGGGGGACGGATCTTTCAAAGAACACGCCCAAAAGGTGGAGGGATCTGGCGGCCCAGGTGGTACCCCCAATGATGGAAAGGGAGACGATAATCGTGATGGTAGACACATTATCAATACTCTACTATGAAAAGATGGTGGGCTACGCACCCGCAAAGCTTTGCGGATTTGGTCTTCGCCAGTGAAAGGATCGAAGTGGATCTGAAAAGAGGCAAATTTAATCATCCTGCTTAGACGAATGAGAAAACTAGGGCAAATGAAGAGGGTGAGAAAGAGGGAGAAACCCATGCTGTGACTGCCATTCCTATACGGCCAAGTTTCCCACCAAACCCAACAATGTCATTACTTAGTCAATAACAAACCACCTCCTTACCCACCACCCAGTTATCCACAAAGGCCATCCCTAAATCAACCACAAAGCCTGTCTACCGCACTTCCAATGACGAAGACCACCTTTAGCACAAACCAAAAAAAAACACCAACCAAGAAATGAATTTTGCAGCGAAAAGCCTGTAGGATTCACCCCAAATTCCGGTGTCATATGCTAACTTGCTCCCATATCTACTTGATAACGCAATGGTAGCCATAACCCCTGCTAGGTTCCCTCAAACCCCCATTTTTCTGAGGATATGACTCGAACGCAACATGTGCATATCGTGGGGGAGCCCTGGGGCATTCCATTGAGCACTGTATGACCCTCAGGCGTAAGGTGCAAGGTCTAATTGATGCGGGCTGGCTGAAATTTGAGGAGAATCGCGTGTAAATCCTGACATTGACAAGAGATGCCACACATGGGGCAATTTTGAAAACTGTTGTTAGATGTCTCTAATGACTCATCAGGATTTTCAAGTGCAAGCCATTGGTCAGTTTGCTCAAGCGACCTGTGCTCCTGAGTTTGGACTTCCAAGACCGTTCAATCAGAGATTACTCGTCTTGCACGTTGGTGGGGTTGCCGTAAAACAATGAGTAAAGTTCAAAACAAATAAGTTTCAAAATAAAAAATAAGTTTCAAAATAAAAAAAAATAATAAAAAGGCATTTGATTTACTGTGTTTTCAAGTAAAAATATAGACGTTCATGTGACTTCATTTTATCATTCCAGAAAGTTTGTCTTCTTAGAGAAGCGAGTTGTCAAGAATAGGATGTTGGACAAATGGCCTCAATTACCTTAAGAAAAAGGGGGGTTGAATTAAGATGCAAAGACTATTCCCCAATTGAACTATCACTCTTTCTTTTTGGATTAACAATGCACCCTTAACATGAATTACTCAAAAGACAAATCAAAATAAACTTCTTTAAAGCAAAAGATAAATAGCAATAAAAGAAGTTTAAAGGAAGAGAGGAATGCAAACTTGATTTATACTGGTTCGGCCACTTCCCGCGCCTACGTCCAGTCCTCAAGAAACCCACTTGAGATTTTCCACTCTCTTTGTAAAACTCCTTTTACAAAGTCTGAACCACACAGGGACAACCCTTCCCTTGTGTTCAAGAATCCTCTACAATAAGAGACTCTCAGTCTCTTAATCCCTTTTCAGAAGTAAGAAGAAGAGAAGAAGAATTCTCTCTTAAAAGGGATAGATTGTACAATGAAGACCAATCAAAATTCCTTATTGAATATGCAAGTGGTTGACCAAGGAATCCTTTTGAGAGGATAAGACAGTTCAGTTCAGAAAAACTCTTAATCTTTTGAGAGGATAAACTTTGTGGGCAATGAAAACTCTCTTTAAATTCGTGTTTCCAAGTCACCTTTGATGGGCATTCATAAACCATTTGAATAGATGTGACTCTTGGAAATTATTTTCTGAAAATCTCCTCTGGTAATCGATTACAAGACTTGTGTAATAGATCACAGGCTTTAAAATTTGAATAAATTGCTGGTAATCAATTACCATCCATGTGTAATCGATTCCACATTATAAATTTTGAATTCAAATTTCTAGTGACTGTTATAAACATTTTCAGCTGCTGGTAATCGATTACCGGAGAGCAAATCTCAATTTGAAATGATAGAATTCTTTGGTCAAACCTTTTGTTTTTTCAATTTGGAAACTTCTTCCAAAAGATTCTAGAAATCAACTTGATCATATATCTTGACTTTCTTGGATTCTTGTCTTGAATAAAACTTAGAAGCACTTGATCCTTTAGCATCATCAAGACATCAAAACATCTTGCTTCTACATAGGAGTCATTTGACTTAATCCATCAAAAAATCCTTCAACTATTTCTCGTCCTTGGAAAATTCTTTTTGCAAGAATCAACTGCTTCTTTCATTCTTCCTCACTACGAGGCTATGATAACAAGACAACGATTGGTACCTCAAAGCCTTACACTGGGGCAATGAGGGGCACCGTGCATGAGCCTCAAGTGATCCTAGGGGCAGATTAGAAGTTCTCACCCAATAGGTTCCCTCCTACAAGGTCATGACGAAAGACAACGATTGGTACCTCAAAGCCTTACACTGGGGCAATGAGGGGCATCGTGCATGAGCCTCAAGTGAACATAGGGGCAGATCAAAAGTTCTCACCTGTCGATGTTTTTAAACAAGAAAAGGGAAAGGGGGGACAAACCCTAGGTTTTCAATGGATTGATCAAACATCAAACGACTCCATTGTCGTCACTCCAAAATGGTCAAGTGACTAAATCAAACAGAACACACACTCTGAGGGAGTTCCCGGAAAGATTTGCAAAAAGATAGGATGAGGTTGCATGAATTATCAACTCTTTCAAAAGGCAGTCAATCTGTGTTTTCCAAAAAAAAAAAAAAAAAAAAA